>NC_048431.1:8531178-8806911 GCF_004353265.1 Vitis riparia | reverse complement strand
GTTGATGTTCATATTTTACTGGGGGCCCAATCAAATTGAAAGTAGAAGTTTCATTAATGGCATTACGGTATGAGAGAGAGAGAGAGTACTCTTAGTAACAGCTTTAAAGATGATATACCATAACTAATGATACCATAGCTAGTTTATGTTAATATATTTTGTAGTTTCGGCTTTCATGGGCGAATACGGATTTCTCAATATCAATGGAATGATGTAGGAAATAGTAAATGTGAAAATGTTCTCTTATATATTTAGACACAAAAGGAAGGGAGCGCAAGTGTATGAGATTTGTGGGATCTCATATAAACTATCTCCACTTTTCTGCCAGGACCAAGCATAGAACAAAATCTACACAGCATCTTGCCCCATTTTCCTTGAGGGCATAGCCCAGAAAGCAACATTAATTAGTATTTCACAAAATCAGTTCCTTCAATCTTTGATGCACCCTTGAAATTTCTATGCCAATTCTAGAACTAACCGCCTGCAAAAATGAAGTGATGCTAATTATCTTACCGAAAAAGACTCAGGTTATGGAACTTAAGAAATTAAATAACGTGAATAACAATGTTTTACCTGAAAATAAATTGTATAGAATATCCTACCCCCTACAGTGGAGTGGCTAACAGCGATAACTTCAGCTGCTTCTTCCACCAGAACATTGATTACTTGATGCAGCATGAGCTTCTTTTTTAACCCACAAATCACACATGCCTCCAAAATAAAACCCAAGTCTTTTACTGTGATCACCGGCGAACTTGAGCCACTGCTACCTGCAGTCTCTTCTGTAGCTTCAAGTATCTGCTTCCTTTGCTTCAGCGTCTCTACCCTTTCTTGCAATTGCTTTACATGAGTGATGACTTCACTCACCAACACATGAGATGGGCACTGCGTATCCATGCATGAATCCAGTAACTTCATCAGCACACAATAGAGATTCAAGCCATAATAGTAAGAGTAGCGATGGTGGTACATACCTTGGATTTGCAGCGTGAGGTAGGAATAATCAGGGAAGCAAGCTTGGAAAAGAGATCTTTCATGTGCAATCTTCGATTTCTTTCCAGAGCCCTTCGATCAAGTTTGGATGAGCTACCTTTCCGGGGGATACTTTCTCTTATGCTCTCTTCCTCCATAATATTGTAATGCTGAGCGGAAACCTCATTGGGAAACTTCTGCAACTTTTATATAGAATAATGCCCCGAATACGACCTAAGGACAATTACTTTTCTGGGGAAATTTGATCTTGGAAAACTGCCCATATTCCCAAGACTACATGGGAGTATGGGTCAACATTGGCGGCGGTTTAATATAATATATAGGGAAAACTGTGTTTTGGCCCGCCCATTTGGGCCAAATAGCTTTTTCATAACCCAACTTTCCATAACCCAAAATATGTCTACGGTTCCCAAAAAAAATATACTTTTCATGCACTATCCACTGTTTATAATTTAATTTCCAAAATTACCCCTCCAGCCTTCCATGTCAGCAGCCATCTCCTTATCCGTGTCAGCACGGGAAGCTGTGTTTTTAATAATTGAACACAAAAATATTAAGCTTTAGAGTTAGCATTTGCAAAACCCACGACCCGACTCAAAAATTTGGGGAAACGCTCTGACTTTCTCGCTTTTTGCCCTATCCTCTCCTTTTGCCTGCATTTTCATGGGTGGTTTCTGGAATCGGCGGTGGAGCTTCGTCTTCCTTTTGGAGTAATCGCAGGTGAGTTTCCATTTAACAATTTGTTTGGCTGTTGAGAAAAAATTTGGGGTAAATGTTGTTTTGCATTGTTCACGAGCTGTCCAAGCTTTTTGATTTTTTTATTTTTATTTTTAAAACATAAGATGCTATTTCGTAATCTGATTACGATTTGCAAGCAAAGGTGGTATTTTTCTGGTTGGCTCAAAAATCGTGGGTTTAGGGTTTTTGAAATTTAATTCCAATGGCACAATAAGATGCTATTTGGTAATCTGACCACGATTTCCAGGCAAATGTGGTATTTTTGAGCCTGGTTCAAAAATCGTCGGTTAGGGTTTGTGCAATTTAATTCCAATGGCACAATAAGATGCTATTTGGTAATCTGATCACGATTTGCAGGCAAAGGTGGTATTTTTCAGCCTGGCTCAAAAATCGTGGGTTTAGGGTTTGTGAAATTTAATTCAAATGGCACAAAAGCAAAGAGACCCCTAGATCCAGAAAACAGAGGGAGGGAAAAAAAACACAACTTTCCCTATATATTAGATGAGTGTCTCCCAACTCCCATCCCACTCTAAGAGAGAACTTATCGGCAAACAGGTCCCTTTTCTTTTATTTTCCTTTATTTTCTGGTTATTTTCGACTGTCTGTGACCTTTTAACTTTCTCTTTTTAGTGTAAGTTTTGTAGAATGTGAAACTTATTTCTGATTCTGGTGTTTTGCACCTTGTATTATAACCTTTCGATTGATAAGATTATGCGAGTATTTGTGTGACTTTTTCAATGTTTTTATGGTACTCGGATTGCATAGTTAAGTTTCAATTAGGTTTTAAATTTTCTATTTCAGAATGGACATTTGAATTTCTGATAGAACTCTTAAATTGGCCTGAAATACCTCTTTTACCTAGAGCTTTACTAGATTCCAATGTTTTTCATGGTGTATTTTATATGGAGGTGAAAATGGATTTCCATTATCTGAATTTTATTTTTTCCAATTTTTTCTAATAATTTGTTGGAGTAGTTTGCCTTTATTGTGATTATTGTAGAGAGCATGAGTATTATTTTTTAATTTTTAATTTTTCTTCATGATTTCCTTTTATGCTATGCTGGAAAATTTTGCATGATGATTCTGAGAAAAGAATGCTTGATTATTTTTTGGTTCTAATTTTTCCTACGTCCAAGTTGCATTGGACTTAAGTGAAGATGAAAAACAACATCTTCAGAATTTGGAAGATGAAGAAGGCAGGTATTAATAGATTTTATCTTCACTTTTGGCTTATGCTGTAATTTACTATAAGTATTTGTGAAATTCTTCTTTCACTGTTAGAAGTACCTTGAGCCGTCTATTAATGGTTGTGTTAGAAAGGGTGTCATAAACTTACCTTATGTTTGGTTCTTGGAAAGTAATAAGAAAAGGAAAGGAAAAAATGCTAGTGAAAATGGTTTTCTCATGTTTGGGTACCATGCGAAAGATGAAGAGAAAAAAAAACCAAAGAAAAGGGTTGGGGTGGTGGTGGTGTCCATTTTCCTTAACAAAAAATGAGGAAAGTTAGTGGAAATTACATTTTTTAGCAATTTAATTTTCTTTCCTTCAACTTTTCAATGGACAATCAAATAAAAGAAAACTTTTATAATTTTTTCTTATATTTCTCTGCTCTATTTTTTTTCCTTAAAACTTTCCAGAAACAAAACATAGGCTTAGCTTATATGGTTAGAAGTCGAATATAGCTGTAACAGTTATGATATTGAGAAGCTACAGATTGCTGATCTAGTGTGGTGGTTCCAAACATTTATTCATGTTATGGATTTGTTAAAGTTTGTGTTCAAAAATATTTCATGCTTCATAGGTGTTCTATCCTGTTTGTATTTCTCGAATCTAGGCACCTTTCATAAATTTCATTTTCATGTTAGTGAAACATATTTCTTGTGCTTGTATATCTATTATTCCATCCATTGTTAGACAAAAGTATATGGCATCCAGTATTTTGGTACTGTATTAATGGAATACTATAATTAAAATACCAACACTAACTTGTTTAAGTATTTAACTCTTCCATCATGCTTCGATATTTTTTTCTCCCGTTTAATGCCATTGCCTTTATTAGTTCTGGTCTCCTGTATCCCCTTGATATTTATGCTATTTTGGGATAAATTGAATGGTGGAAAGTGGTATAGGACTTGTTAGAATGTACCAAGAATCCCCTTGATTGATTGTAATCCTAATTTTCTGTGCTTCTTCTTTTTTTTTTTTCTGGGTTTTTTGGTTTAATTCGTTCAAGGGTTTTGTTTAAAGGTGGTAAGGAGCAGATTATATAAGCCTATAAGCATGTATTCAAAGCTGGTTGGATTGAGGAAAGCTGAACTTCTGAACTTCTGCTGTGTGATTAGATACTTAGTTTGTGACATGACTGATTTTCTCGAATATCTATGTAACTTCTGCTCTGTGGGATGGTTGATTTTGTTTGACCTTGATTGAATTTTAAACTCTTTTTAGTTAAATGTTAATGGAAACTGATGCAAACCCTAATGAGTAGGTGTGGCAATATGAGCTCCTAGGAATTAGGACATGTTTGGGAGACAAAGTTGGAGAATTCAAGAACAGATGCCAGAGGCAGTATAAGCTATTTGAACCAAAACCCACCTCTCCTGCCACCTAGAGAGCTGTTTTTTATTTTTTATTTTTAAATTAAGTTTATAATTTGTTTTTCCTTTTTTTAATGCATAGAGCTTCACATCAACCAGCAAATAAGGTTTTCTTACTTTGTGCCAAATGGAGGGTCCTTAGCTCTTCTCTCTTCTCTCTCTTTTCTCTCTGTTGTGTGAATTTCTCAGTGAAAAATCGAAAGCTTGGGTTCTTATCCATCTTAATTTTTATTAAATGAAAACCGTGGGTTGGGTTCAATCACTGCTACCATTGGACTATGATACTCTTTGATAAGATATATTTATTTTAAATTTGTTAAGGTTCATCATTACAAAAATACAATTTTAATTATTTAATTTGAAATTATATGCTGTAATTTTATTCAGATTTGTTTATATTAGCTACGAGATTATTTCTTGCTGGTTCTTGCTTCTCAAAAGTTGTCTTAAATGCTTATTATGTTGCCACTTGTCATAACCCTTGATACTTGGTTCAAGTAGCAAAGTGTTGGGGTGGGATGCTGGTAGGTTTCCAATTTCATTTTCAGGGAGGAAAAATTGTTACCTATATAAAATGTTTATTTTGTTGTGATACTTATTTACAAACATAAGTGACTTTAACTTCTTCCTGTTAAAACATACAAGAAGAAACCTATGTTATTTACAATAAGCATTAATGATTTTTAGCTTTTTCATTATGTATTGTATGTCAGCTTTGAAATTTCTGCCCTGTCCCTTCTTCTTTTCCCATTCTCAACTTCTCATTGTTGGATTACAGATATATATGGACTGTTTGCAAAAGGCAAGATTCCAACATTCATAGATTACTTGGGAATTGTTGTTGAGGTATTTGCTTTTTCCTATGTTGCTGCTTATTTGTTCTCTGTATGTGTGTCTATGTCTCTGTCTATCTTTTTCTTGGTAGAACATCAAGCGAATCTAGGGTAAAACAATAATTATTGTGATGTTTCTGCAATCATCTTTTCTTTATAACCGTGGAACTATTATTAGCTGTTATGTACATGTTATGTTCACTACGACACTAACTTCACTTTCCGAGACCATGTAATCATCACTATGTTTGTGGCATTGTTGTTGAGAATATATTTAGGTTGGAGATTTTTTTGACTAATTGGCATATGATAACAAGTATGCTTTTGTTTCTAGTCCACACCCTTTCCATGTTTTAAATTGATTTCTAAACCTTGTAACACAAAATTAAAGAATTTTTTAATTAATTTCTAACTCTTGTAGCTTAAGTGTTTTATATTTTTCTTAATTTTTTTTAAATTATAATAAAATATAATAATTAATAGTTGTAAAATAAAATTTAAAGATAAATACAATAATTAATATTATATTAAATTTAAAGATAAAGAAAAATTCATAGAATAAAAATATAAAGATAAATATCAAAATCAATATCTTAAAAAATCTAAAGATAAATGATAATAATTAATATACAAATTCAATTTTTGATATGAGAACAAAATTAAATGTGAATTATATTTTATCAATATCTAATCTATTATAATTTTTTTACAATATTAAAATAAAAGACTTATAATAAATACGTTCTTCATGTATAATTAGCAATAATATCAAAGTAAGATAAGCTTAATATCTTCTTAAAATAGAAAAATTATAATAAATATGTTTTCAATTACAATTAACCATGTAATATTATAGATAACTTAAAACTTACCTTACTATGCTTATATTTAATGTTAATTTTTAATTAATGCCATATCCAAATACTTGCGCTTATAGTTGAGATCCTTCTCAGCTGAATCTCTGAGTTCTAGACTCCTAAGATTTTGGGATGCAAAGGATCTGACACCTAGACGTGTACCCACAAAACCACCACCCTTACCTGAACCCACCCTTACCCGCAAACCGTCCTTTGGCTCTGTTTTGATCTCTATGGTTCTCTTGTTTTTCTTTTCTATATTTCTTTCAGAAATTAAATTTTCTGCTACTATTTATTTATTTATCTTTTCTCTCTTTGGATAGTTCTTAAGCCTTTATCTATAGTTATTGATTTGGTCATTGGAAGCTTGCTAAAACAGAAAGACATCATAGTTGTTAGCAATTCTGTTGTGGTACAATTTAGGAATTATTATTGGATTGGTTAGAAGCTAGGCACTCAGACATTTTATGGATATTGGTCATTTTTTTTTCTCTCCTCTGTAAACAAATAACTATGAAGTTAGTCCTCTTTAACTGATACTTTCTCTTCTAGTTGTTGCTGGATAGAGATTGTTATTGAGACTTGAGAGCTTTAATCTTAATTGATGGAGATTTTAATAAAAATTCCCTTTGTGTTTACAGTATCTTTTGACGTTGTTGGGCTGTGGAAGCTTGCTAACTTGTGAAACAATAAACAGAGAACATTTAACTTAGCTCACCAAAGCTTTAATTATGACTACTTAGGGTTGGATACATGGCTTCTTTTTCACATTTCATCTTTATCTATGAAGAATTTGTTCAGAACATATCTTGTTTAGTTGTATCATTGTCAACTTTGAGTGAAAGTATTGTACTGGTAAATCCAGATACACTGGTAAGGAATCATCCAGTGACCTATTACCTTGTTAGTTCTTGTAGTAAGTGTTTCTGACCATATGTTCTTGTTCACAGGTATGATTCTGAATGTAAAGGAGCTTCAATGGCTTCTATTGGGTCTGATATCAGTCCTTCATCTAAGGCTGGAGTGAGGTCCATGTACTATAACAGGGTTTCCCTTTCTCATGTAACCAGCAACCCATCTTTGGTGAAGACAAGGTAATAATTACTGTCATTAAAATAACCTAACATGATCAACCTGGTCTTAGCCAAAGTTTTGAGTTAAAAGCATATTCAGTTTTGATAATGTGGGCTTGTCTTTGTACAACCTTCCTTTTTTAGCATCAGAGCATACATAAGCTTCATCAAGCCTGATCAAACAATGTGGTACCGGGCTTGTAAGACATGCAACAAGAAAGTCACAGATGCTATTGGATCTGGGTATTGGTGTGAAGGATGCCAAAAGAATGATGATGAGTGCAGTCTAAGGTAAGGGATTCATGGAATTTGAATCAATAAGAATCCAGCGATAGTAGTTGAAATTCATGAAAGTTGTCCTATGAGTGATGTTTCTTTGTTCCTTTCTATTTTGTTTTCCAGGTACATAATGGTAGTGAAAGATTCAGATGCTAATGGTGAAGCATGGCTTTCTCTGTTCAATGAACAAGCAGAGAGAATATTTGGGTGCTCTGCTGATGAGCTTAATAAGCTGAAATCACAGGTAAACTCTTGACAAAATTGAAATATCTATGAGTTTGTCCAAATCTTAGTTAACTTGAAAGAGTTGCTCATTGATGCATTAATTCATATGTAGTTGGTTACTTATTTGGTAGCCTAGTTGGGTTCTATGGGAAAAAAAAAGGATGAACTTCTGGCATTCAAAATCTGATGTTTAAAAAACCCAATCTTCTCTACAGGAGGGAGAAGAGAACCTATTCCAACAGAAATTGAAGGAAGCTATTTGGGTCCCTCATCTTTTCCGGATTAGTGTTGCACAACATGAGTACATGAACGAGAAAAGGCAGAGGATAACAGCCAGGGCTGTTGTTCCAGTTGATTATGCAGCTGAATCCAAATTACTGTTAGAGGAGATATCAAGGATGAAGACTTCACAATAGGCTCCTTAGTTTATTTTGTTCTTTGGATAACGATATTTAGTCAGTATGCCTTCAGTTCCCTCTATATCTTAAGACACATCCCATTGAATATAGAGGAAGCTTAATCCTAACTTGGAATGCACATACCATTATTGTATATATGTTTTGCAGACATACATGTGGTTTTGTTGCATTGTAGAAAAATCACTTAAAAAGCAGTTTCACGACTTGGGTTTCCATGTGATCGACTTTTGGGCTATTTATTTACCCCTATTTGCAGTCCTGCACCTTAATGCTTCAATTTGAGATGGGATTGCATTCTTCATGTTTAATGGCTAAGTCCACAATGGTTTGTAGTTCTGCAGTTTATTAAAATTATGATGTTTGAGAAAAGGTTTAGGGCAGCTTCTCAGTTGTGGTGATAAAAAGTAGAGTTCAGTTCTTGGTCAAGAAATTCTTCTTCATTTGAGATGGGAGAATACTTCCAAAAGTGGAGAAGAGTGTAGAAAGTAGGCATTGCTTTCATGTTTTGGGTGGAAAAAGTCATATAGGGTTTGTTTGGCAAATGCCTTTAAGAATATTTTTTATTTTTTAGAACAAAAAAAAAAAAAACATTTGACAATCATAAATTTGCTTTTTGTTTTTTATTCTTAAAATAAAAACATAGTGTTTTTGAGAAAATATTTTTAAATTGTTTTTTGATGGTTGTTTAAACAATAATTATATGAACATGTAGAATGATAAAAAAATAAAATATTAGATATAAAAATTATTTTTAAAACATATAAAAACGATTAAAAATAAATTTAAAATTAGGTTTACAATTCTATAAAACATTAGTGATTAGTTTTAAAAAATTATTGTTAAAAAACTAAAATTTTATTGGAGAGATTTCTACCCTAAGCTACAGTTTGAGAAGTTGCATTTTACACAATCATCCCTTCCTGTAGGGAGACTAAAGTTGCAATCTTATGCAACAATTTAGCAACATTGCCATCATCATCACCATCATCTTGAGAGAGAGGAGAGGTCCATTCCTAAAAGTCATGGAGGTTGCCAGTGAAATATGTGAAGAGTCCATCAACTCCTATCTTGTTTATCTAGTAATCATATTCTGCATATGGTCTTGATGGAAGTTGAAGTGTAAGAACTGGTTCTCATTCCGATAAGTGTATGGGTGTACCTGCCATCACAATTCACAAGTTGGGTTTCTGATGACTTTTGCTCAATGCTTATGAAATACTTGCACATGAAAAGAGAAATTTGAGATTTCCTAACAAGAAAAGTTTGAAAGAAAACTAAAATCAGTAAACCAAAATTTGCACATGATCATGATCAGGACAAATCGAATCCTAGAATTCTTCTAGAGCACACATATCTAGATCTTCAAATTTCTTAAGAAAATAATTACCGAAAGCACACAAGAAAAATGAAATCCTCGGATGCAATCTTAGACAAACAGAACCATGGATTTTTTCTTTTTCCTTTCAAGGAAATTGAGCACCATGAATCAACATGTTCATAAAGACCTAAAACCATGTATAATTAGTGAAAATTAGTGCATCATGGCTTTTCTTAGCTCAACACCTTCAAACCCGTCCCCCTCATATGGAGTTTAAGTTCATTCACAGAGATAACAAGTTTAATCTTTAATGGAGGCAAAATATTGGGATTGAGATCCTGGATGCCCTATTTTTATTGGCTCATGTCCTTAGTGAATACTGATATGGTAAACTGTTTTTGGTCACCACATAATATCACACACAACTCAATTGATGGAATGACTCCAAATATCATGTCTATTTAGGCATCCCATCCAAATGTCGTTGAAAGTTTGACCATGCATAGCATAGACTGACACAGAGAAACCTAGATGTATAAATGCAACATACAGCAACAAAGAGAGACAGAAGATATGGCATACATGATATGTTTCATAAATAGCCTTATTGATAACGTCCCACAAATAAGCTTTACATAGAGAAGATACAAACCTGTAAGTCGTGGCATGTGCTTTGCCAACAAGATCAGTAGGTGGTTGCAAATAATTATCTACCACTGAAACTACTGTGTCCTTCCAAGGTCCAATCCCTATCACTGCTTAATGAAGCTACAGTACAAGAAACCATTGGTGGATCACTTCAACACTGAAGAGAACCACATAATTGGATGGTCTAAGGGTCACCAAGGAAGACCCGAGGCTTGGGAGAGTTGAGTTGAAATTTACCTTAAGGTAGTACTAGGTCCCTTAAGGTAGTACCTAAGGGCCCTTAAGGTAGTACCAAGCTACAGTCCAAGAAACCATTGGTGGAGCACTTGAGGAATGAAGAAAACCACATAATTGGATGGTCTAAAGGTCACCAAGGAAGACCCGAGGCTTGGGAGAGGTTGAGTTGAAATTTACCTTAAGGTAGTACCTAAGGTCCCTTAAGGTAGTACCTCAAGGCCACTAAGGTAGTACCTAAGGCCCTTAAGGTAGTACCTAAGGCCCTTAAGGTAGTACCTAAGCTACAGTCCCAAGAAACCATAGGTGGACGACTTGAGGAATGAAGAGAACCACATAATTGGATGGTCTAAGGGTCACCAAGGAAGACGCGAGGCTTTGGGAGTGGTTGAGTTCAGTTTACCTTAAGGTAGTACCTCAAGGCCACTAAGGTAGTACCTAAGGCCCTTAAGGTAGTACCTAAGGGCCCTTAAGGTAGTACCTAAGCTACAGTCCCAAGAAACCATAGGTGGACGACTTGAGGAATGAAGAGAACCACATAATTGGATGGTCTAAGGGTCACCAAGGAAGACGCGAGGCTTTGGAGTGGTTGAGTTCAAGTTTACCTTAAGGTAGTACCTAGGTCCCTTAAGGTAGTACCTCAAGGCCACTAAGGTAGTACCTAAGGGCCCTTAAGGTAGTACCTAAGCTAAGTCCCAAGAAACCATTGGTGGAGCACTTGAGGAATGAAGAGAACACATAATTGGATTGTCTAAGGGTCACTAAGGAAGACGCGAGGCTTTGGAGTGGTTGAGTTCAAGTTTACCTTAAGGTAGTACCTAGGGTCCCTTAAGGTAGTACCTCAAGGCCACTAAGGTAGTACCTAAGGCCCTTAAGGTAGTACCTAAGCTACAGTCCCAAGAAACCATTGGTGGAGCACTTGAGGAATGAAGAGAACCACATAATTGGATGGTCTAAGGGTCACAAGGAAGACTCGAGCTTTGGAGTGGTTGAGTTCAAGTTTACCTTAAGGTAATACCTAGGGTCCCTTAAGGTAGACCTCAAGGCCACTAAGGTAGTACCTAAGGGCCCTTAAGGTAGTACCTAAGCTACAGTCCCAAGAAACCATTCGTGGATCACTTCAACACTGAAGAGAACCATATAATTGGATGGTCTAAGGGTCACCAAGGAAGACTCGAGGCTTTGGAGTAGTTGAGTTCAAGTTTACCTAAGGTAGTACCTAGGGTCCCTTAAGGTAGTACCTCAAGGCCACTAAGGTAGTACCTAAGGCCCTTAAGGTAGTACCTAAGCTACAGTCCTAAGAAACCATTCGTGGATCACTTCAACACTGAAGGGAACCACATAATTGATGGTCTAAGGGTCACCAAGGAAGACTCGAGGCTTTGGAGTGGTTGAGTTCAAGTTTACCTTAAGGTAGTACCTAGGGTCCCTTAAGGTAGTACCTCAAGGCCACTAAGGTAGTACCTAAGGCCCTTAAGGTAGTACCTAAGCTACAGTCCAAGAAACCATAGGTGGACGACTTCAGGAATGAGAGAACCACATAATTGGATGGTCTAAGGGTCACTAAGGAAGACCCGAGGCTTGGGAGAGGTTGAGTTGAAATTACCTTAAGTATACCTAGGGTCCCTTAGGTAGTACCTCAAGGCCACTAAGTAGTACTAAGGGCCCTTAAGGTAGTACCTAAGCTACAGTCCCAATAAACCATTGGTGGATCACTTCAACACTGAAGAGAACCACATAATTGGATGGTCTAAGGTCACCAAGGAAGACTCGAGGCTTTGGAGTGGTTGAGTTCAAGTTTACCTTAAGGTAGTACCTAGGGCCTTAAGGTAGTACCTCAAGCCACTAAGGTAGTACCTAAGGCTCTTAAGGTAGTACTAAGCTACAGTCCCAAAAACCATTGTGGAGCACTTGAGGAATGAAGAGAACCACATAATTGGATGGTCTAAGGGTCACCAAGGAAGACTCGAGCTTTGGAGTGGTTGAGTTCAAGTTTACCTTAGGTAGTGCCTAGGGTCCCTTAAGGTAGTACCTCAAGGCCACTAAGGTAGTACCTAAGGGCCCTTAAGGTAGTACCTAAGCTACAGTCCAAGAAACCATTGGTGGAGCACTTGAGGAATGAAGAGAACCACATAATTGGATGGTCTAAGGGTCACCAAGGAAGACTCGAGGCTTTGGAGTGGTTGAGTTCAAGTTTACCTTAAGGTAGTACCTAGGGTCCCTTAAGGTAGTACCTCAAGGCCACTAATGGTAGTACCTAAGGGCCCTTAAGGTAGTACCTAAGCTACAGTCCCAGAAACCATTGGTGGAGCACTTGAGGAATGAGAGAACCACATAATTGGATGGTCTAAGGGTCACCAAGGAAGACTCGAGGTTTGGAGTGGTTGAGTTCAAGTTTACCTTAAGGTAGTACCTAGGGTCCTTAAGTAGTACCTCAAGGCCACTAAGGTAGTACCTAAGGGCCCTTAAGGTATACCTAAGCTACAGTTCCCAAGAAACCTTGGTGAAGCACTGAGGAATGAAGAGAACCACATAATTGGATGGTCTAAGGGTCACCAAGGAAGACTTGAGGCTTTGGAGTGGTTGAGTTCAAGTTTACCTTAAGGTAGTACCTAGGGTCCTTAAGGTAGTACCTCAAGGCCACTAAGGTAGTACCTAAGGGCCTTAAGGTAGTAACCTAAGCTACAGTCCCAAGAAACCATTGGTGGAGCACTTGAGGAATGAAGAACCACATAATTGGATGGTCTAAGGGTCACCAAGGAAGACTCGAGGCTTTGGAGTGGTTGAGTTCAAGTTTACCTAAGGTAGTACCTAGGGTCCCTTAAGGTAGTACCTCAAGGCCACTAAGGTAGTACCTAAGGGCCCTTAAGGTAGTACCTAAGCTGCAGTCCCAAGAAACCATTCGTGGATCACTTCAACACTGAAGAGAACCACATAATTGGATGGTCTAAGGGTCACCAAGGAAGACTCGAGGCTTTGGAGTGGTTGAGTTCAAGTTTACCTTAAGGTAGTACCTAGGGTCCCTTAAGGTAGTACCTCCAAGCCACTAAGGTAGTACCTAAGGGCCCTTAAGGTAGTACCTAAGCTACAGTCCCAAGAAACCATTGGTGGATCACTTCAACACTGAAGAGAACCACATAATTGGATGGTCTAAGGGTCACCAAGGAAGACCAGAGGCTTGGGAGAGGTTGAGTTGAAATTTACCTTAAGGTAGTACCTAGGGTCCCTTAAGGTAGTACCTAGGGTCCCTTAAGGTAGTAGCTCAAGGCCACTAAGGTAGTACCTAAGGGTCCTTAAGGTAGTACCTAAGCTACAGTCCAAGAAACCATTCATGGATCACTTCAACACTGAAGAGAACCACATAATTGGATGGTCTAAGGGTCACCAAGGAAGACTCGAGGCTTTGGAGTGGTTGAGTTCAAGTTTACCTTAAGGTAGTACCTAGGGTCCCTTAGGTAGTACCTCAAGGCCACTAAGGTAGTACCTAAGGGCCCTTAAGGTAGTACCTAAGCTACAGTCCCAAGAAACCATTGGTGGAGCACTTGAGGAATGAAGAGAACCACATAATTGGATGGTTTAAGGGTCACCAAGGAAGACTCGAGGCTTTGGAGTGGTTGAGTTCAAGTTTACCTTAAGGTAGTACCTAGGGTCCCTTAAGGTAGTACCTCAAGGCCACTAAGGTAGTACCTAAGGGCCCTTAAGGTAGTACCTAAGCTACAGTCCTAAGAAACCATTCGTGGATCACTTCAACACTGAAGGGAACCACATAATTGGATGGTCTAAGGGTCACCAAGGAAGACTCGAGGCTTTGGAGTGGTTGAGTTCAAGTTTACCTTAAGGTAGTACCTAGGGTCCTTAAGGTAGTACTAAAGGCCACTAAGGTAGTACCTAAGGGCCCTTAAGGTAGTACCTAAGCTACAGTCCCAAGAAACCATTCCATTTGAATTTCAAAACAATGATTAGATTGGTAAAGAGGTAGGTCACAGGTAAACCAGACCCATTTTCTGTAAATTCATTGATAATCCCACAAGTGGATGAAGAAAAATTCCATAATTGGCTCATCATCATCTTAGCTTTAAATTTGAAGTATCTGTTCCTTGGTCTTGTAAGGAAATTCAAGTGAAGTTTGGAGCTTCAAATCATCCATTTTACTTCTTGTTCATTACCATGATTAAATTACTTATAAGGTCAGGATTTTGATTTCTCTTTTTTACATAGTGTCTCTCAGCCCATTGGGAGTAGTTGCAGGGCACCCTGACAGATATAAGGTCATTTTTTTAATTCATTCTTAGAATCTCTCTTTGTTAGTTTTTCCAAATTTATAATTGAAGTATAACTCAAGAAGGGGGGAGAAAAGTTAGATTTCACAACAAAACCAACACACCTTCAAATGCTTTGTGCAGGCGTGTTAAGGGGTGAACCCGCCATTGAAGATCGTTGTTCCTAGATCTGACCCATTTCAATCAGGAATCAACCAGGGTTCTTTCCCTCTCACCAAGACACCCAAATCCAAGCATATGAGGCCACCTGCAGCATGTAGTCTTCTCCACCAAGAAATCTTCAGGTTGTTCAAGATGACATAGGCTCGTATGGGTATGATAACCATGGGTGCTTAAAAGCACAACTTCCCGTGGTGACATGGAGAGGGAGATGGCTGTTGACATGGAAGGCTGGAGGGGTAATTTTGGAAATGAAATTATAAAACAGTGGATAGTGCATGAAAGGGATATTTTTTTGGGCAACCGTGGACATATTTGGGGTTATGGAAAGTTGGGTTATGAAAAAGCTATTAGGCCCAAATGGGCGGGCCAAAACAGAGTTTTCCCTAATATATATATATATATATATATATATATATATATATATATATATATATATATATATATATATATATATATGACTTCAACCGGTTCTCCACATGGTAGCTTATGATATAAGACTAGGTTCGTACTAACGGTATAAAGTGTTTTAAATTTTTTAATATTTAAAATATTTTTTAAAATCATTACCCAATACATTTTAAAAAAATTTAATATTAATTTCACTAAAAAAACCTTTAAAATTTAATTTACTTTATTATGAATTCACCAAGTAATGTACCAATGATTTAGCTATCATCATTAATAAGCTAGTAATTTTTTCAGTGTTATAATCAAAAAGAGTTTTTTTCAAAAACAAAAAAAATACATATATTTAAAAATAATTCCTAATAAAACATGTTATTTAATTTTATTTTGGAAGGAAAAGTACTTTTAAAACTTAATTTTCATATTTTCCTCCCAATATCGTTTGATTTTCAGAATTTCATGCTTGCTCTTCGAAATTATTCCCAACAAAATTCCCAAAGAACCCCTATTTGTGTAGGATTCCTTAGGATTCTTGTTTGAATAAAGTTGTCTTTAATTTTCTACAACATGTCGAGTTTATGCGAGCCAAGACCACAGCGTGTCGGGACCGATAGAAAAATAGCTTAATTCTAAATTTAAAAAAATATTAAACTAAAATTACAAATGTCATATTAGATGGGTCCTTCAATTAAAGATTCCGCCGATTTAGGTACACCCTGTGAGACTTTTTCAGTTCTTTAATGTTATAAAAAAAATTGAATAAAAATATAATTTATTTAACAGATGATTGAAAGTGATGTACAATGAGAGAAACCGAACAATGAACCGAGTTTTCTACGCTTCCCTTCGCGCCCCCATTCGCATGGCAAACATGTTCCGCGTGATCAAATAGTAGTGTAGAAGTAACTGGAAGTGGTTATGAAGGCTGTGGACCTCGGCGGTGGCTCCAGTCGCAGAAAAAAATAGTAGTGCGCTAGCAGCATGTAAGACGGTTCGCACCCTTAACCCTACAACCTACCGGATTTTTTTTATAAAAGTGCCATAGTTTTAAAAAAATAATTCTTAAATTATCACAGTAGAAAAAATAATTCCAAATTTATTGTAATTTTGTTCAAATGAAAAAAAGAAAATAAATTATAAGTGTAAAATCGTCTCTTTAAAAAACGATTTATGAACTTTTATAAAAATATCGTCTTTTTAATATACAATTTCTAAAATTTCATTTTTTATACAAGAAATTGTTTAAATAATTTCTAAAAATTTAAGAAGTGAGAAATTATCTCTTCAATGGACGATTTTCACAAAAAAAAAAAAAATTAAAAAGTGAAAAATCGTCTCTTTAAGAGACGATTTTAGAAAAAATAAAATCAAGTGAGAAATCGTCTTTTAAAGAGATGATTTCCACACAAATATATATCTATTCATATCACAAGTGAGAAGTTCTCACTAAAAAAAAAAAAAAACCACACAACAAAAATGAGAAATTCTCACTTAGAAGTAGCATACATGAAGAGACCATTTTTTTAACTTTTTGTTTTTTTAATAATTTAATAACAATTTTTTTTAAACTCAATTTGCACATAAAATTGATAATAGTTTTTTTTTTAAAAAAAATTCCAAAGTAAAAGAAAATAATAATAATATATAAATATTATTTATCTTATATTAAATTTAGCACATTATTTATATATTAAATTTAATAAATATAATTAATTAATTTTATAATATATGTTTATAATAATTGTATTATTGTGTGAGAATATAGAGAATGGAAAAATGAATTTTTGAAGTTTTATTTTTTAAAGTGAATTTCTCACTTGTTTTTTTTTTCTTTGTTGTGTGGAAATTTTTTAACTTTAATCTTAAAATTTATATAATAAAATTAATTTAAAAATTAAAACAAAACCAAATTATGTATTTTATAAATAATTATTTAATAATTTAATAACAATTTTTTTAAAACTCCTTTTTCACATAAATTAATAATAGTTTTTTTTTAAATTTCAAAGTAAGAGAAAAATAAATAATAAATGATTTATCTAATATTAAATTCTTATGTTATTTATATATTAAATTTAGTAAATAAAATTAATTAATTTTATAATATATATTTATAATAATTGTATTATTGTATAAGTAAAATAAAGAATGAAAAATTGTATTTTTTTTAAGGTTTTTTTTTTCTTTTCAGTGATAATTTCTCACTTTTATTGTATGGAAATCGTTTCTTCAAGATACGATTTCCCAATTTTTTTCTTTTTTTAAGTGAGAAACTCTCGCTTATTATATATATATATATATATATATATATATATTGTGGAAACTGTCTCTTAAAGAGACGATTTCTGTTTTTTCTTTTTTTTTTAAAACGTCTCTTGAAGAGACGATTTCTTACTTCTTATTTTTTATTTATTTATATTTTTTGTGAAAATCGTCTTTTCAAGATATGATTTCTTACTGAAAAAATAGAATTTTAGAAATCGTATTTTGAAAAGACGATTTTTTTAAAAGTTCATAAATCGTATTTTGAAGAGACGAATTTTCACTTACAATTTATTTTCTCTTTCTTTTTTGAACAAAACTATGATAGTTTTGAAATTATTTTTCTTACTATGATAATTTAAATTTTTTTTTTTTTAAATATCGTACTTCTATCAAAAATCCATAACCTACCATGAGGATGTGATCCAAAGTGCATGAAGGTGACCAAAAAAATGTCACATCCTGAATGACTAACCAATTATTTTTAACACAAAAATTTATTAGAAAATTCAAAATTGCAACTTCTCTCCTGTCGAGAAGAGGCGACCATAGCTTCAATAAATTAATGAGGAAAATTATTTATTCTTACATTTTTTAAAAAATAATTAATGAATGATGTCCCCGTAGAGACCAAGTTAAAGGCTTTGGATAGAGGGGACAAGGTTGAGATATGCACAATCATAATATAAATAAGGCCTTAAAGATTTTGATTAGAGGGGACAGACAAAGTTAAAATATGCATGATCATAATGTATATCAAGACTTAGATTTTACAATAATAATTCAAAAGAATTTTTAAGAAAGACTAGAAAAAGTAAGAACTATGACTTTCAAATTTTCAATAATTCTAATAATTTTTGTAGCAAAAAACTTTAAAATTTTGAAGGAATTTAATAATTTTTTAAATAAATTTCATTTTTTTTTCAAATAAATTAGGCTTTGTTTAGAAAATGTTTTTTGAAAACAGTTTTTAAAAATTATTCTCTCAAATTTTGTAAAATAAAAATTTGTTTGGCATTTTAAAGCATTCTTAAATTGTTTTCTATATTTTTAATATATTTTTAAAATAATTTTTATATAGAATACTTTATTTTTAATCATTTTACTTATTTATATAATTATTTTTTTAAAAAATAATCATAACAAAACAAGTGAAAACAATTGAAAAATGTTATTTAAAACATCATGTTTTCTGGTTGTGAAATGTCTTTTTTTTTTCTTTTCTTTTTTTTAAAAAAAAAAATGAGTAGAGAAAACTATTTTAAAAAATTGTTACCAAACTAAATTTATGTATAAAATCAACTAAAACTAATGAGATTTTTTCCTTAAAACTTTCTATCATGATAATATTATAATGAAACTATTAGCAAGATAAAAACTTAAAGCTAAATATAAATTCCCAAATATGTGAATAATTAAATAGCACACAATCTAATATAATTATTTAATTTATTTCTAAATTAGACATTATTTAATCAAGTCTCAATTTTTTTTAAAAAAAATCAAACTCATAATTAAAGGGAACATACAATTTTAAAAAATTATTTAATTAAATGTCAAATACAAAATTACCAAAAATTAATATTATTAAAAAAGTTATAATAAAATTAAAATTTACATATGATGAAAGAGTGAAAAATAAATAAGATGTTGAATGCATGACAAAAGATAAATTCAAAATTAAATCTATCTTTTTTTAGAGTTTTTATTTTATTTTTTATTATTTGAAAACCTTAATTCTACATATGAGATTATTTGGGAGAAAAAATTTGGGGGCCATGTGACACCCCGGGCCCCTACCGGCTCCGCCAGTGGTAACTTGTATAACTTTTTACTAGAAGTATATAATCCCCCGTCAATGATTGGATTCTTGATAAATATACTGTTATTAAAAAAAATAATATTTAAAATACCATAGTTTGGAAAATAATTCCAAATCTACGGCACTTTTGAACACATAGGATAACACGTAAGATGAGATATGAAAACCCATTCCCCCCTTTCCATTTCCCTTCCCGTTTTCTTCTCTGCATCAAAACTCCTCTGCCCGAAAACCCATTATCCCGCACGCTGATCATGGGGTGGAGATCCTTGCCTCAACACCAATAGGAAGGAAGTGAAGTGTAGATCTGAGAAACCATTGCCTCCGGTGTTTTCTGTAAGTTTTGTGGTTATATTTGGTGGTGTGGTTGTGCTTGGTCATCGAGAAAGTGTGGGAAAGTTGTAAAAAAAATAAAGTTTTTGTTTTTCTTTACAATGAAACTGAGTAGACTAAAAATAATGGAGAAAGTTTTAATTTTTTTTGTGGTTCGGCTTGTTGTGATTCTGTTTGGTTGTCAAGAAAGTGTGGGAAAGTTGAAAAAAAAATTCTCAATATTTCCTACCAGTCCAGCCTGCGCACAGGGTATCTGCCCAATTTTTTTATTATAAAAAAACATAAGCTATTTGGTAATCTGATCATGATTTGAGGGGAAAGGTGATCATGATTTGAGGGAAAAGGTTGTGTTTTTCAGCGTGGCTTAAAAATCGTGGATTTAGGGTTTGTGAAATTTAAATCCAATGGCACAAAAGCAAAGAGACCCCTGGACAGATCCAGATCCAGAAAGCACGGAGCAAAAAAAAAAAGCCTTTTTTTGTTTGTTTTTTGAGGGGGTTTTGCATGGACTTTCTCGGAAATCAAAGGAGGATGAATTTTCCCGGAAAGCAAATGGGGGATGGATTTTCTTGGGAATCAAACGGGGATTGCAAAAACTTGGGAATCAAATGGGGGTTGCAACAAAATAAAAAAATAATAACCTGATTAGATTAGTACCTGCAATAATTGAAATTCAAATTCAAATTCAAATTTAAATTCAAGGAGATTCTTCACTTTTTATTTGTTAAAATAAAAAATAAAAAATACTATCTTTTTTTTGTTAAAATTAAAAACAAATAAGAAATATTTTTATTTGTTTCATTGCTCTCAACTGTTGCAAGAAGGTATGTTGATCTTTAATAGGCAATCCACATACATCAGTTGAAGAAATTCCCTTTTCAAAATTCGAAATTTTCACTAAAAAATTGTTGAAAGTGTCTCTTGAAGAGACACTTTCAGTATAAACCCAAATTTTTTAAAAATTATGAAAGGCGTCCAAATATAATCCCATTTTTTTGTAATTATGGAAGGTGTCTCTTCAAGAGATACCTTCAGCATAAATTAAAAAATTTCCACTGTTTGAATGGAAATTGTGGAAAGTGTCTTTTGAACAAGCACTTTCAGTATAAACCCAATATTTTGTGGAAGGTATCAAGAGACACATTTTACAATTCCCAAAAAATGGAATTATATTGAAGGTGTCTCTTGAAGAGACACCTTCTATTATTTTTAAAAAATTGGGTTTATACTGCTTTCCACAATTTTCATACATTAAAGAGAGACATCTTTAGCTTTAAAATCATTTCCACAAATAAAATACATATTGGATTTTGTGGAATTGTGTAAAGTGTCTTTCCAAGAGACACATTTAGTATAAATCTAATTTTTTGGAATTCTAGAAGGTGTCTCTTCAAGAGACATCTTTAGCTTTAAAATCAAATTCATAAGACATTTAAATTTGTCAAATTGTGGAAAGTGTCTCTTCAAGAGACACCTTTAATGCATATTGGATTTTTTGCCACGTCAAAAGTGTCTCTGCAAGAGACACCTTTAATGTATATTGGATTTTTTGCCACGTGTAAAGTGTTTTTTCAAGAGACACCTTTAATATAAATCAAATTTTCTGAAATTGTAGAAGGTGTCTCTTCAAGAGACACCTCCACGTGGCCAAAACTGCCGTAAATCTATCAATATTTTCAAAACTACCATTTTTTAATTATAATTTTTTAAATTGCCGCAAAAGTTAAAAAAGCCCGTCAATGATCTAACATACCTTTAATCTAAAAAATATGGGTGTTATTTATTTTACAATCTATAAATTGTATAATATTTTAATCAATCTATAAATTGTATTTTTTAATTAATTTTTTTTTTGAAAAATAATAAGTATTAATAATATTGATTTAAACTCAGTTATAAAAACTAATATAATTCATTTTTTATTATGCAAATGAATCAATTTTTTTCATTAAATGTGTATATTAGCTCCTTAATTACTCTCGGAGATTTTGACCAAATTCTCATAATAATTGATATGATTTTTTTAATTTTAAATTATTTTCAAAAACTATTAATATTGTTAAATTAAGAATCAAATGCTAAGTATCCTAAAATTTAGAGTGCATTTTCCTAGTGAAAAAATTGAATAAATGTAATTATGCATAAAGAAGAAATTAGTATAATAATTTTAGGCCTAGTTTGATTCAAGAAATTCTAGTATTAATTGATTCAGTTTTGAGTTCCAAAACAATTTTTAAAAATTATTAAGCTCATTAACAACTCTAATGCATTGACTCGGGTTTGACTTGGAATCATTTTTCCTAGTTTGAAAATTTAAGAAAATTCATAAATTTAATAAGGGAGTTAAAAATCTTTACTCAATTACATGTGTGAATATGAGATAACATATGCTTAAATAAGGGTTAGTTCATACATAAACAAGAGTTGTACACAATTTCATACATTTACGCATACTCGATTTTTAATTAATTTCTCAAATTTCTTATTAGACAAATAAACTCCAAATCAAAGGAAAATGGATGCATTTGATTCATTAAAGAATTTAGCAATTAATATGAAATAGTTAATGCTACACAAAGATATATAATTGCACTTTCATTTTCCAATTAAAACTTTGAAATATTTTAAATATTATATTTTGATAATTTGTTTTTACTTTTTATTATTAAAATTAGATTGCAAATATTAAATGATTAAATTTTTTTTTGCCAATTTTTTAAAACGAATTCTTAAATGGGAAAGTAACACCTATAACTCATCCTCATTTTAACATACCAATGCTTCATCTATAAAACATCACTTGAATTGTTAAAAAAAAATGGTAGAAAAATAATTGAAAATATATATATATATATATATAAAATAAAAAGGAAAAAAAGAAAAATAATAATAAAGCCTTCATTTATGGACATAATTTTTAAATTTAGAATTTTCAAAATAAGACATAAGAACCGAAAGTGCAAAGAAACTGGCCCTTGATTTTAGACTATTTCTTTTAAACACGTTTACGTTTTTAAAGTCACAAAGGAGATTTAAACGGCTACCAAAAACAACTTGGTCCATCTTCAGATTCAAAAGCTATGATCACTAATTCCAATATTTTGAAGTTTGGTTGGAACCTTTAAGCTGTCGCGTCAGCCATGTAAGTGAAATATAGTCCAATTCTCAACCATTTTCAAAGTTTTCGATTGCTAAATTCAAATATTTTGAAGTGTTGCACCATTCAAGGCATGGGCTGCTTGGACTTGGAGTAGTAAGCTGCTGTTCGACTCATATTTCATGGAATCAAACTCGACAAATTAACCAATACAAAGACACAATGGTATGTTAGCACGTTAGATTGTCCCCACTGGTATGAATAATTTCTTCGAGGGAATATGCGGCTCTCAAGAATTTGCTTTCACAATAGCTTCTAGGCTTTCATATAGTACATTAAAAAGATAAAAGATAAAAGAATTTTTATTTTTTATCATTACACTTTTGTTTTACTTTGTAACTCAATTTACTATTTAAATCTTGTTTTTGAAGCAATATCAATCATATATTATTTCTATAAATTTTTTTCTTTTATATTTTCAATAAGAAAATAAACAAAAAACTTATATAACCTACGTGTATATTAACAGAAAGAATAAAAGAGCACAAATGAGGACATAGAATGACAAGATATAAAATAACACACATAATAGTGATAAGAATCCACTTAACTCAATATTTTCATAAATTAAAGGGATAATTATGTTTTGGACCTAACTGGGTCCAAAAATTAAGCTTTGATCCAAATAAATTCACCATTTAAGCTCAAAATCCAGAGAAAATGTGAAAATTGAGAAAAATGATATGAATTTTTTATCTTTCCAAAAATGACATTTATTGACTATGAAAAAAAAGAAAGTAGAAAATCATTAATTTAAATTTGATTCCTTTTGTAAACCTTAATAAAATTTAATATAATTTATTGATTTGGAAAAAAATACACACTTTTCCAAAAAAATAAAAATAAAATATTATTATTATTATTTAAAAATCAAACATCTTGGAAAATATATATATTTAAAATTGTGTATATAAAAAATAACTAAAAACATGTCAATTTTGTTTTTTTAAATGATATATTTTTAGAATATATATATTTTTTAAATTAGTTTTCTAAAAATAATAAATTTTCAGAATAATTATTAAAAAAATTAAGATAAAAAAGTTTGTCAAATATTATGGTAGAAAATAGTTTTGAATGGTATATTGGTCTCTTCATATTTTATATCCTCCTCATCAATTATGCAACTTATATGGGTTAAATCTTAAATTTTGGGCCCAGTTGGGTCCAAAACACAATTATCCCTAAATTAAAATTAATCAAATATTAATAATATTTATTTAAAAATAAATATTTCTTAATTCACAATATTTTCTTAATATTTTTTAATATTTATTTGATGTTCTTAATTTAGGAAATAACTTTATTTTCCTCAATTTTAGGATATTTACTATTTTATTATTTGTATAATTCACAATACATTTTAATATAAATTTTTGAAAATAAATAATAAAACTCAGTGTTGTGATTGTCAAATTATCAAACTTTTCATTGTATCAAAGCCCAAGAGTGGTCGAATGTCATAAAAGGTTCTTCCTACCCTCATAAACCATATCTTCCTCTTTTAAAAAACGAAAAAAAAAACCTTAATAACCAAATCTTCTATCAATGTTCTAGTCTTTCATCAATATGCTTTCTAGTTTTATTTCAATCAAACTAACCACTACAATTTTTTTTTTTATTGTGGCGAAATCAAATCATCCTCTTAGTTCATGGTATTGGTATTCTCCTTCATCTTTTAAGTGGAAAAAACCTTACTAAAAAAATTAAAAATAATGACAAAAGAAAAATTATATCTAATAATACTAGTTACGAATAAAAAATGATAGATTTTTCAATTCATGAGCTCTTAGAACCATGAAAGATGTTTTTAGTATGATGTTTGATGTTAACACGGTATATGAGTTATGAACTTTTCTTAAAAAACAAATACTCCTTACTACAATTGAAAAAAAAATCTAAAAAATACGTTGATAACTCGAAAAAAAAAAGTAATGATGTCTTGAAGAATATTTAAGAGACTTTAAAAATATATGTATAACAATTTTATCACAATCAAACCAATTTTAGACCAAAACAAAGTTTGTCAATTTGCACATGGCTTAGGATCAAGGATGAAAATATCGGTAATCATGGATATATCGGTACTTCGATTTTACGGATATATCAGATATATCGGAGATATATCGACGGATATTCTGGAAAAAAATATCGGTAGACTTAAAATTGTTAAAAACTCATGGAAATGCAAGGAAAACCTCATAATAATATAATTAAAAGTATAATTGACATTTTAAAGTTGTTTTATTGAAAATTTTGATATATATATGATATAATTTACGATATTAGATGTAATTATATCATGTCGATCTATAAGAAATGTTAATTTTATAATTGTTCTCATTATAAAATCACATAAAATATTTCATTTCATTAAATATCAATAATTTGTACACATTAAATTCATTAAATAAATATATTTCATATTCAAAATATACTAGTTCATGTTAATTAAATTAATTAAATAATTTAGCATGTTAATTAAATTAATTAAATAATTTAGCATGTTAATTAAATTAATGAAAATGTGAAAATAAATCACAAATAATCATCTAAAATAAACATATCAATTTATAATTAAATAATCAAATTAACCTAAGTTAATTCAATAAAAATATAAAAATTAATTACAATTGAATGTAAAAATAGCATTAAGTCATCCATATTGCAAACATACTAATTAATTGAAAATACATGAATTAATTACAATTGCAAACAAAATTAATTATAATTTAAAACAAATATACCTTAAAATGATTAAATAATTTAGCAACCTTAATAAAAATTGGAGTAATGAAAGAGCAAATGAAGAATGAAAGCAAAAATGGATGAAATAGATGAAATTTGGGTTATTTATAGAAGAAATTTGGGTCAAAATAGTCGTTGGAACATTAATTTACCGTTGAAAATCAATTTTGGCCGTTGGATAAAAAAACTAGGAGCAATCGGGCCATTTGATCGCCATATTACCATTGGAATCACATCCAGGCCGTCGGATCAACACGAGCGTGATCTGGGCTGTCAGATCACGTTGCATGAAGGAGGGGAAATATCACCAAAAAATCAGCGATATATCGCTGATATATCACCGATATTTTGCCACCAGAGGCGATTTTTTCAAAAAATCTCCGATATATCTCTTCGAACCGATATATCGCCGATATTTATGGAAATATCTCCTCTCCGATTTTTCTCCACGAAATATCGTGTCGACCCCTCCCGATACACGATATATCGGCGATATATCTCGATATTTTCCTCCTTGCTTAGGATAAAGGTATAAAATTATGTGTCCATTTATTATACTTACTAAACCATCTTATCATTTGTTTAGTCAATTCATAGTAGCTCTTCAAGGATATAAGCAATTACTCACTACAAAAAAAAAAAAAAAACGTTATTAGAGCATGCATAAGTTTTTATTTGGATAAAAGAGTCATGATCAAAGTTTGAAATGTTAGGATTTTTGTCGAAATATCAAATATTAGAGGCCCCTAAAGTGAAATTTAGCATCGAAAGCTCGACTAATGGAAACATAAAAAAAAATCGGCATCTTTTGTAGATATATTGACATTACATCAATTAGAATTGATAAAATCAACGAAGCATCTCCTAAAACTGCACCTATGTGAGAAAATCGTCAATATTTCACCAACATTTCAGTATTTTTCTTGAAAAAAATTCGAGGATATTTACATATGTTTCTCTTTCATCCAATCAACGACTAGAAATAAAACCATGATGATCCAAGGGCTAGAATTTCACCCATATTTTTTAAAAGGTATTCATTTGTCAAATTTATGATTTAAGGGTTGAAAATGAATCTTAACTTAATCTAATAGTTACGAAGTGTTTCAAATGGTTAAATCAAGATCTAATGATTAGATTTTAATCAAATTTTGATCCAACAACTAGTTTGACCAAAAAAATTCTATAAGTATCCAAATTTCATTCCATTTCATACACAAGTGAATTGAAAGTTTCTTGATCTTATATTATTCCAATTTTTATTTATAATTTTTCTTAAAATTCTTAAATTTTGGGAATTTGGTGTTGAAGTTATGGATTAACTCCAAAATAAGGCGAATTAAGGTATGCTATAGTAAATTGTATTTTTATATATACATATATAGTTTAGTTTTATTTTTAATTGGTAATATTATATTATGAATACATATAGTTTAATTAATACTAATTAATTTAATATGTTTAAATAATTTTAAAGAAATTAAACTAGTGGTATAATTTTATTAATTTTAATATTAATGTTATATTAAAATTAAATAAATGTTAGTTTCTTATTGAAGTTAAATTATGGTGATTTGTCTATTTGATATCTCTCTCTCACACACATATATGCATAATTCATAATTCAATTTTAATTTCAATTAGTAATGTTACTTATAAAATTTAAGAATAATAATAAATTAACTTAGATATTTAATTTTAATAATTATAAATTAGTTTCATATTAAAATTAAATTATAGTATTTGTCTATTCAATATCATATATTTGCATATTTTAATTTGTTACTTTAAATTTAATATTAGTTTCATATTCAATTTAAATTACAAAATATATAGAATGGCTAGTAGAAGTGCAAGTGTAAGTGTAGGTACTGGAAATGATGTAGTGGGTCAATATCCTGCTTGGAAGTATTGTTCACTTGTAGAGGGGAACAAAAATAACCCAACATACAACTACTAAGGTCTAATGATAAAGAGTGGTAGTATCACCAAATTTAAATTTCACTTGTTACATACAAATCCAAATTCGAATACCAAAAAGTGTTCTAAAGTGAAACAAGAAATAAAAGACATTTTACATTAAAAAAAAAATTTAAATAAAGTTGTAGATATAAAAGAAATCTAAGCCGAATTGTGTGGCACAATGGGAGGAAGACAAAGACATGTAATCGATGAGGATGATGATGATGGTGACAATGATGGTCTATACATGTATCCAACTAATATGCAACCCAATAAGTAGAATTCTTATCAAGTGATAGTTTGAACATCAAAAGCTATTGAATATAATTGATAACAAGAAGAAGCTTTTGTGGGAAGCAAACGTAAAATGAGTCTTCATGTCCAAGTGATTCACCAAGGCATATGCAAAGATCACAAAGTGCTCGATATTCATATCCATTACCGCCTATTACACCTTCATTATACAAATCTTCAACAATAAGGTAGAAAAGTGTTAAAGATTAATTCAAATGTAGTGTCATAAAAGAAACAATGGGATAATTAATCAACAAGTTCTTCATTTATGAGAATGTTGTGCCACATAAAGCACTCTCACCGCTTTCAAAAACATGGTTGTTGGTGCACAACAAGTAAGTAATTACTAAGTGTTTACAAATTTTATATATTTTAACAGTATCATTATTATTTATAAAATATGATTACAAACTATAGTCTTACATGCTTTCATTATATATGGACTCTAGGTATGGGTACAAAACCGTTGTTTCCATATGAAATCAAACATAAATACTTGGATATGGAGTAAAGGGACATGGAAGTTTATGTCAATATTCAAAGAGAGAAATTGAAGACAACAAATACAATATGGTTAATTGAAATCATTAATCAATGTAGTTGATTGAGCAAATATGGTGCAAGTAGTCATGGATAATGGGTTAGCATTTATGAATGCAAAAAAAATTGTTAATGAAGAAGTATGATTTTACATTGGGATTTGTGTGTGACACTATATCAACTTAATGTTTAAAGACATCAATAAAAGACCCAATGTTGCAAATATAATAACGAAGGCTTGACTCACCAACTTCATCTACAACCATGGTTGGTTACTTGTGTAGGTGTGAAAGATGTGTGGTGGAGATAGTTTTCCTTAAAGGAACAAGATTTGCAACAAATTACATTGCCCTTAATAGTTTTCTAAAAAAGAAGGTCAATTTGAAGAAAGAGTTTATCAGTAATAAATGGACACTACACAAGTTAAGTCACATAACAATTGGACAAGAGGTTAAAAAACTCATGTTTAACCATCCATATTAGGAGAAAGTAGCAAAACTAGTGTCAATCTATGAAACACTATACATAGTTCTTCACTTCATAAATTTAGAAGTTGTTTTCACCATGTCATTTGTCTAGGAGTTAATTCAAATGATGAAAGAGAACCTCATTTGATTGAATGCTAGAGAATGATTGTTACAAATCATTAAAGATCGTTGGGATAGGAACACTCAAACACCCACTTCATGCAATAGGTAACTAAGTACAATTCATCTTTAAAAGTAGTTGGTATTTTAATAATATTAATTTTCTTTCACAATATACTAAATTCTACTTAACTATTGTAGCATATTTTCTCAATCTAAGGTTTTAATATAAACTTGGAGTTGGTAGCGATCTTATTATACTTCAAGCTATCTATGAGGTTTTTGTCAAACTAAACCATATAGTCGAATACCTCAATCGATTTGAAAATAAGGCAAATTAATAGAGTACGTGATAATAAAAATTCATTCATTTAGCCAATTTTTTATTTTGAATAATTCAATACATAACTTATACTCTTCCGAGATGCAAATATAGGATTCGATGATTAAGCAACGATTACATCGAGGTCAGAAATGGTTTTTTGTGAGTATTATTTGTGAATAGAAAATAGATTTTGTTATCATTTATTTGATTGAATCTAAATGGTGATTCATGTATGAAACCACACTTCTATATTGAGGAAGTTGGTCATCAAGATTCTATCACAAATTGCATCATTTTCAGTTTTTGAGAGAAATTGGAGCACTTTCACTTTTAATCCATACAAAACAAAGAAATTGGCTTGCTTACCCTAGACTATAGTAGTTAGTTTTTTGTTATTATAACATCAAACTAAAGATACATGATATAAAGACAAAGAATGATAAAGTTATGTAGAAAGATTACCTTAATTTACTTGACATTTCAACCAAGATTGTTGAAGAAAAGGAAAATCAATTATTTCAATGGGTCGGATCTCTACACTTAGATGATGAAAACGAAAATCCTGACCCATGAATTGCTGCACATAGAGATTCATTTCAATAAGCAATCAATTCCCAGTTGATAGTAACTTCTTAACCTTCCTTTGACTCCAAGAGTATTGAACAAAGTAATCAACCTAGTGTTGTTGGTACTTCTACTTTCAGTTATAATGCTTCAAGAGGATGGGGAACTAATGATAAAGATGATGATGAAAATGATGAAGGGGATATTGAACAATAATACCAAAATGAACATCCATTAAGCCTATTCATTTGTGAATATGACTTCACACATTATACACAAGGAGAATACCATGGATCTAGAAGAGTTGATACAAGTGTTGGAGCCATTAGAAAGTCATATATAGGAAGACAATGAAGGATAACACCATACGGTGAGGACTCATTTTCAATAATTTTTTAGTTGATGAGTATAAAGGCTCAATTCAATGACTCATCAAATGAAACCAATATTTATCCTTCTTATATGATGGGTTATGGTCAACCTTTTCCAACTTCAAGTTCAATTGATGAAAAGTATGTTACAGTTAACTATCTTTCTTTTACACAAATACCATACCAAATTTCATATCATATGCAAAGAGGATTTCAAATGAGCACATTGGAGACCCTGACTTTTTTCCTATCCATGAGAGGTTGTGTGTAGGACTTAAGAAATTTATGCATAGCATGTTCATACTAATAATAAATATTATCAAAACACTATGTTTTGATATCAATATTGTCTCTAATAAGATGTGATCCTTTCGTCTATCAATGCGATGGAACCACGTCGATCTTTACTTTGGTACTAAATGACTGTTAATATATATATATATATATATATATAAACTATTGACATTTAATGAAATCTAATATTTAATATTCATTAATGTTAAGTGTGCACTTATAAAATTCATATTTCTTATCAATATACATGAGATTATTGTCAAATATTATAAATTATATCATAATATGTATATTCTTGCTTATTTTATTATTTTTTAAATGTTTTTTTCAAACATTTTCAGGAGTTTTGATCAATTTTTATTTCATCAATTTTTTTTTGTCAAAATATCCATTGATATTTTTCTATATATATATGTAAATTCTAAGAATTGATATATTCATGTTTACTGATATTTTCATCATTGGTCATGGTCAAAACGGTGGAAAAGGTAGAAATTTTCAATTCGAAGAGAAAAGACTTCACCATTCCTATATATTGCAATTCTAAAAAAAAAAAAAAAAACTTTGATAGTTTTCTCAAGTCTTTCCTATGCCTTCACAATGTTTTGAAACAAGTTGGGCATTTATATTCATTCTTACTCAACCTTAAGGGGCGGATGAAGGAAAAAAAATATATAAAATGACAAAAGAAGCCAAAAGATGATATAACAAAAAATGGAAATAATAAAGGCAATGTAGATAAGAATACACTCTATTGAATATTTTCATAAATCAAGAGCAAATATTAATAATATTTAATTATCTTAATTTAAGAAATAATATTTTTCCTTAATTTTAGGATATTTATTACTATTTTCTTAATTTATATAATTTGCAATACATTCTTGTGTAAATTTTTTTAAAAAACTAATAAAACTTATTACTTCCATTGTCAAATTATCAAACTCTTCAATGTAGACATTCAAATGAGTTTTAAGAACTTATTTAGATATATAAGTTACTTTCTATATTCTTAATGAAAAATATTAACAAAATGATTTATTTGATTTTTAGACCCAATTTATGATGGACATTAGTTTAAGTAAAAGGGGAAAAAAATCAAATTATAAGTAACACAAAAAATAGATAATTGTTTAAAATTTTATATATTACAAATAGTTTCTTTTGAAGAAAAAAAAAAAGGTTCTTTTAAGCTATGTTTTGTTCCTAGAAAGTTTGAAGAAAAGAAAATAAAGAGGAAAAATAGAATAAAAGAAAAAATAAAAAATAGATTTAAATTAATAAATTATTTTTATATATTACTTCAAGTTTTTTTTCATTTATTTAACTCTTCCACATAAAGATTAAATAATTTAAAAATACATAAATATTTTAATAATTTTAATTATATTTAACTTTCTTTTAAGTTTTTATAATAAAATCAAATATAAAAAAATTATTTTCTTTAGTATTTTTTTTTTCTTTTCCAAGTACTTTGAGAATCAAATAGTCTTTCTTTCCATCTACCGACCATTCTTTACTTAACTTTTCATAAGAAAAAGTAGCCTTTCAGCCACAATACTTGAATGACTTTTGCCAGTAGTCCAAGAATTGGCCAAAGATTTCTATCACCCAGTGGCGGATGATATATATATATATATATGGTAAAAAGAATCCTGGTAAAAGAATAGTTTTACAAAGAAAAAAAAGAAATCAAGTTTATAATTTTTAAATTTTAATAAGTATAAAATCAATTGGAAGTAATGAAATGTTTTACTTCGAAATTAGCTATTATATAATAATATTTCCAACCTATTAAGTGTCTTGATACTTAAACTTTTAATGAATTCATATATCAACTTAAAATAAAATATAAGTAGTTATTAGAATTTGATATTTATTATTGTCTAAAGTTCAAAGTATTTTATTAGTTACATTATTTTTAATGACTAAAACTAAATATAAATCCAATTAATATGAATAAATTTAAAATTTTCAAATGATGGAAAATAATATATCATTAAAAAAATAGATTTTATAAAATATTCTAATTTTAAAAAAATATTTGACTTAATAAAGTAAAAACTAATTTTACTCATTTGGATTAAATATATTAAGTTAATTTTTTATGGTATTTGAATGTAATTATTTTTTATATTTTAAATTTTCAAAATTAAGTTTATATTTAAGGGGGTTCATTTTTTTTTTTTTTGGAATTTATGGAGAATAATACATAAGATTTTTTCGGAAATTTGAGGGGGGCATATGCCCCTGGTCCTTTACTAGATCCGGCCCTGACCCATTGTAGGGGTCTTTCAACTCTCACAAGCTTACACCTGGGTTTCCATTCCTTGTCAATCTATCTAAATTAAAAGAATTACACTTCATATTCATTATATAATGTCACGAGCATTATAATTGATATTAGCCACTCCATGTTTGCCCCAAGCACATATTTTCAGACCAGCAAGTTAAAAATGGAGTGCCTTCCATGGAATGTGAAATTGGACCCATGGATGGTGAGCTCTACATGCTAATCATGCATGTATGTTGGTCTTGTATGAAAATAAATTGAGATGGCATCAGCATCTCAAATTTTTAATTCCCCATTCTCATTCTTCTGTCTTTTAAATCAAACCAACTAATTCAACCCGCGCTCACAATGGCAAAAGGGTGTAACCCAAAAGGTCGGTACGAGGATGACGAGGTTCAAGAACCAATGATTGCAGTGAAATCAGCAATACCCTATATTTGTGGACACCATTCAGTGTTTAGAAAAAATGTCTCCAAAAAGATTTTTGACTTTGACCTCCTTTATGGAAGATGCCAGACGAAGCTGAAACCAAATGCTCCTTGGTTTTGAAATAGATTGGTCAAGCCCACAATTCAAAAACAGTAACACAGGTGTTTTCCATGTTTAATTCATTATTATAACCACCAACTAAGTGCATTAAAACCAAGTCATTTTTGGTGAGCTACTCCTGTTATAAATTGATTATTAGATTCGATGAATCAAGGTAGAAAATCAATGGACATGTGCTAGTAGTACTAGGAAGATACCCAAGACCCAGCTTCCCTCCAGACATGATCGGCGCCACAATTAACATCTACGGAAGGTTTCGCTTCACACTTTGGAAGTTATTACGCAGAAATTAGTACAGGGCAGAAGCTGTAGATCAATGATTTCGTGTACTGTGCTGTGCATAAGCCATTATATCACTTCTAAGAAGGTTTAGCGTGCATGTATCAACATCAGTACTCGAGACACTTTTAGGCAATGAGGCGAAAGGAGTGTGAAATCATGTTCCAGCAGATTTGGCATATATTTGAAACTTTGGCTGATGACTGGGATAATTTCATGAGTGGTTCTTGTCTTCTAGAAGTTGATCTCAAAAGCATTTTGTCCGACCCTCGAAAAATATTAAGGCTATGTTTGATTCCCGAAAAATTTGAGGGAAAATGCGAGGGAAAGAAAATACAAAGGAAAAGTAGAAGGAAAGAAAAAGTGAAGAAAAATAAAAAAATAGATTAAAAGTTGATAAATTATTTTTTTTGTTACTTCAAACTCATTTTATTTATTTTAACTCATCAATATAAAGATTAAATAATTTAAAAATACATAAAATTTTAATTAATTTTAATTATATTTATTTTATTTTATATTTTTCATAGGACAACCAAACATGAGAAAATAATTTTTCTTAGTATTTTTTTTCTTTCCTTTGTACTTTCCGGAAACCAAACATAACCTAAGAAATTGAAGGAGAAAATGGGTAAAAGGAAATTTTATATTCTCTTATTTGGTGTAGGTGAAAAAGCTGCAACAATGGTGGGACGGGCCAGGGATTCTAGTGTTAATTATCTCCCTTAACGTAGTTTAGTAGGCTCGTGTTTGCACTTTTTTTTTTTTTCTAATTTGAATGATTTAAAAGTTATTATAAAATAAAAAACCTCTAGATTTTTAAACAAAATTTTAAGCTATTTTCAATATATGTTTTCTTTTTAGTTCTTTTTTTTTAACTTTTTTTTTATTTTATATATAAAAACACCAAAGTAATCATTATTTCAATTTTCTTCTCTTATTTGATTTTTTATAAAATAATTTTTTAAACTTAACACTAAATATCTGAAAATTAATATGTAACTAATTAAAGATTAACCAATGGATAATATCGTTATGTATATAGTTAATGATAAATTAATTTTAATTATAAGTGTAAAGTGGGTTCAAATTATATCATGAGATTTTCTGATGATACATGTTACATCTATAGATGTCAAAGTTTTTAAATTAAAATTTTTAATTTTAAAAGAAGTTCAAATATTAAAAAGATTTAAATTTGAAAAGAATTTTAAATATTAAAGAAATCAAAATTAGAATTGTTTATCAATGAAAATAAGTCAATAGACTCAAGTTATGCATGATCTCAATAAGCTTTTTAGTGTTTCTAACAAATTTATCTTTACAAGATTACGAAAGAAGATTAAAGTTTCAATAATATCAAAATATATTAAAAATAAGATAATTGTAGCTTTGAAAACTGGAAAAGTTGGGCATAGAACCTTGCTTGAGCAAGAATGTTGTTGAAGATTGACGTGAAAAACAAAAATTAGTTCAACCTTCTTAACTAATTGTAACTGACAATTGAAAAGAATACCACTGGTTCCCTTTTCTCGAATGACTTATCAATTGATTTTTAGTATAATATTCAACATTTATTTATTTATTAATGATTTGAAAATTATTATCCTAACTTACGTAGGTTGTTCCAAGTCAAAAGGGCTTCTCCTAGGCTCCAATTTCTAATAAGGTCAATAAAAATGTGGTGGTGGTTTCATTGAGCCCAATATCTCATTAATTTATTTGTAATTGTACTATTAAGGGTTCAATAAAGATCGTCTCAAGTCAAAATAACCATCCAATTAATATTGACCCAATTCATCTTGGATTTCTGGCATCTTCCAAATGAATAACTTGACCTTCATCTCATCTCCAATTCATAGGTTTGCTTTTTGTTCTTTTTATTTTATTTTTTTTCAATTTGGGAATCGCATTAAGGTTTTTATTTTTTATTTTATTTTCAAAAATAAAATAAAATAAACTATGATTCCAAAACAATAATAAATAAATAAAAGTTTTATCACCAAACAAGTGAGAAATATGATCATCTCTATTTAACAAATGAATTGAAGATATAATAGAATAATTATTTTTTATCAACAAAATTAGAAGGCAAAAATTTATTGGATTTAATTAAGAACAACATCTTATTAAAGATGTTGTGTTTTTTCCTTCACAAAAGCATATGGCTTTTTTTATAACTGTTTTTAATAATCATTTTTTGTTCTTCAGAATAAAAAAAAGTAAATAAATATGTTTGGTAACTAAAAACTGTTTTATCTTTTAACTATTATGTATTGTTTTCACTTATTTTATAGGGTTTTTTAAAAAAATAATTATGTACGTAAAATAATTAAAAATAAAATATTAGAGATAAAAATTATTTTTAAAAGTATTAAAAATAGGTTAAAAATATTTTATATTTTCAAATAAACTTTTGTTAGAACAATTTTTAAAAACTATTTTTTAAAATAATTTTTAAAAATAACATCCAAACAGCCCCTAGTCTTTCTTACGTTGTCTCCCAGTCTTGTCCCAAAACCAACTAAAGTGTATTTACGTGTTTGCTAAACCTCTCCGGCGGAAGTTGCTGTTATTGTAGGCCTTACAATGGGCCTCTGTCTCAACTTCGCACGAAACCAGGTCCAGGCCCATGCCGTTGGACCCATTCCATTACTCTGTCACACGCATCACTTCTGCAAAACAACCCTCTAGACATCATCATTTTTATCGGTATCGTCATCCTCCTCTGCTTCTCAATTGCATTTTCACTTGTTCGTTCTAACAAGATCAATTGGTATTCATATGAATTGTTTCACTTGGTATTTTCCTAAACCGGAGGGCAAAGAATTGAATTTCTGTTTGCTTGCCGATAAAATGGAGGAAAAGAAAAGAAATGAAGTGGAAAATTCTGGGTTTAAGTTTCCCATTTCGAGTTGATTGCGAGCTTATTTCACGAATACCTGTTTGGTTATTTTTTTTCTTGGCTCTAAACTCCCACTTGACTCGTATACATATACACACACTCTTATAGCATAATGCAGTGAAATTATTCTCTGTTAGTTTATTTTGGGCACACTAGTGGATTATGTTGTTTTAAATTCCAGGTATTATAAGCTTGAGGAGAAAAAATTGTAATGTTGCTTCAAATATCCACTGCATATTATGTATATAGGGATCGATTAGATCGAATGAACCGACTCCAGAACTGGAGCTGCTATGTGTAGTGATGCAGCTCGCTGATAGGCATGGTGTCTGGTTGCATTGCAAAGAAAATACCTTAAGGCCATGTTTGGAACACTGGATTAGAAAATGAGAATGACAAGTCAATTCCATCTCCTATTGGTTCATGTTTTTGGATTGTTTTTTAGAGTGAGAATTTAAATAAAAAATGCATTAAATTCATTGTTATAGAAATCAAATCCTACTTTCACTTGGGTTTTGATTCCTTTCTTCCATCTAGTATTATGATTCCATTTCATTCCTATCTTATTTTCATTTCTATTTTTAAATACCAAACACTCTTTAAATGAACTACTTGAAGTTTTCATTATTAGAATCAAAGAATGTTAACTCATTTGCAAATGGACTGTTTGGAGGGATTTTTTAAAAAAGTTACAATATTTTTTAAAAATATTTATTAAAATATTACACTTTTAAAACTAATTTTAAACTTTCGGTATTGTTTATAATATCAATTTGAAGAGATAACTCTAATTTATATATGGGAGTTATTTTTTTTCAAAAATAGTTTTAAAATTCAATTAAAATTCTTTATTCAAAAGAAAACTTTCTATTAGATTTGTTGAAAATTTGTAGTTTTGAAAATAATTTCAAAATTATTATATTTTAATAAATATTTTTTAAAAATTGTTGTATTTTTTTTTAATGAGTTTTGATAGATATATTAGTAATTTGATTTTATGGATACATAAAAAATATTAATGGGGATAAAATTAATCAAAATTTATAGAAATGTTAAAAAAACCTTTTAGAAATTATATAAGAAATTGATATATAAATGATATAATTTATAATATTTTATAATAATAGGTAGAATTTGAAAATATTTAATATTAAAATGGTAATTTATTGAATTGGGAATTAAATAATTAAAATTAATTTATTTATTAAAATTTTATTTTAATATTTATCTTTTGAATATATATATAAAATTTAGGTGTAAATATAAAATGTATAAAATGTAGACCATCATATCTCATAAAGTCATGCTTGTCCCAACGATATAAAGTTGCTTTTTAAATTCAAAGTATTCGTATTTGAATATATTATGATCATTTTATTTATTGGAAGTGTCTTCCTAGTGCTTTAAACAACACCAAAGATGGTAAACAGTTGTAACAAATAGATTGGTCCCATTTTTTGTCCCAACCACTAACTTCATTTTATTTTATTTTTTGAATGGCTTCTTGATGCTTGTTTCAAACACCTATCGGGGAGGGTGGGGATTGGGAGCAATAAAGGTTTTAAGTAGGTTGGTCCAATTTTTTATTTATCAAACCCTTGTTTTTATTAATCAACAAGCAGTCACTTTACAATCAATAATTTGTTACCCCCATCTTGACAATGAATTTCCATGCACATTAATAGATCATTAAATAATCAACAACATTAGACCTACCTTTACCAATAAATTTTCAAGATTGTAGCTTAATGTGACCAATTTTAATCAATTATCATCAATTGCAATTAACAAGATATCAATATAAGAGCAAATTACAGAAATGAAAATCATAAGAGTAAGAGACTAATATAACATGGAAAACCTGTGAAGAGATTAAAAACCTTGAGCTCAAGGCTACATAATGATGAGCTAAAAAATTGAAAGAGCATAACATTTTTTGCTAGGATGACTGATTGAAAATCTAAAATATTCACAAAATATTTATAGTTGGATTTTATGGAAATATTATACAAAAATAAAAAAATAAAAATCCATTACATAAATGAATAAAAAACTCATAAAAATAAAATAAGCAATATATATATATATGTATGATAAAATTGATGATGTTAGGTAATAATATAATATGCAAGGATAAAATAAATATTAATTTTGAAAGTATATGCTCTGGTAAAAATTCTTTAATCTATTTTTTGAAAAAAAAAATTGATAAAAAAAATATAATGTGCATTAATAACAAATATGAGTCTAAAAGGAAAATAATGAATATTAACATTTAGATATTTTTTTGGCTAAAATTTAAATTATTTTATAAAATGTATTTACATTTAATATTGAAGAATGTAAATAATTTTAAATTAATTAAAATTACTCAAACTTTTGTTAATCGATCTATATTTACCTAACTTTCTATTAAAATTACCTTAAATTCCTTTAAATTTATTCATAGTTATTTATGTTCAAAAAATCAAAACCTACTAGTGTAATGATTTGTTTTAATGAAACATTTTTATTAATTTTTTAATAAAAATATTTTATTTGAAATTTTATTTTAAAATTTTCTTTAAAAAAATTGTTTGTCAATTCCTTGTTACTAGTGTATTTAAAGTATTGACATTATTGAAAGTTGTATGAATAATTTATGTTATCAAAATAATTTTTATTTAAAACTTATATTTAATAAAATATTAAAACAATTATTGTTTATTAATTTTTTTATATTTCAGTTTTTTTTTTTCAATTTCATGATTACTTTATCTTTTAAAATAAAAATATTTAAGAAATAAATACAATAAAATTTTAAAATAAAATGTTTTGTAATTTTTTTTTGTAACTTTTAAAAATAAATTATTAAAATGATAAATAGAAAATATAAAAAATAAAAGATATCTATTTAATGATTTTCCTTTGTTTCTTTCCAATCAATGGTTGTAGAAAGTCAAATTTTCAACTCAAAATTCACAAATATTTAACAATATTTAAAACCTTAAATTGACTTTGGCACAGACTTAATTCCTTTTTAAGGTTAGGAGTCCATGCAATAAAGTGACTTGGTAAATTATGACAATCGATAACCTTATGTTATAATTTACCGTAAGTCTTGTCCAATGTGCATTATAAACACTAGTGCACACATCATAGGAAAATCATCCCTATGATCAAGACAAGTCATCCTTCCAATTAAAAGGTAGTGCACTACAATCTTTACTGAATTACCCAAATTCATAAACTAATAGTGGATAAATTATCTACTTACAAGAAACTCATGACTTGTATTCTCTATGTAACTCCTAATGCACCTATTATGTATAATGTAAGAGATATGAGTATGTATGTTTGAATAACCAATTAAAAGATATGAGATCATAAGTGGGAAACAAAGAAACATGAATAAATAGATTTATAAATGAATCTCAATCTATTACATCATGTCATGTTTTTTAGTACTCAATTCCAACATAGGGGTATTGTCATCAATTAAGATTTGGTTGTCTACTTAGTTCCAAATGAAGGATTTGGAAGAAGCACAATATATTCTTGGGATAAGGTCCTTAAAGACCATAAGAATATGAAACTGATGTAGTACCTAAAGACTAAAGACTTACTTACCAATACTTACAACTTGATCCACATTTGTGATGCAACAACCTCCAATTATTGTAGTGAATACACTTTAGCCTTGTTGAATGGATGAAGGTGCTCAATTCAAAGATTCAAAGCTTGAATCATTTGAATGAAAGATCGGGAATGGTATGGTTCGTTAGGCTTTTTCCTCAATGAAACCTTTTTAATAATATTTGATCTCTCACCCTATAAGGGTTATAGAAAAGTATTTATAGGCAAAAATTCCAAAGATGTTCCGTATCAATAGGTTTCCAAATGAGATTTGCGTGAAAATCTCAAAAATATCTTATAAATCTTAGTAGACAATTCATGAGCGCTCAAGCTCACTTAACCACCACATGAGCACCTCGAGCGCTTGAGCGATGCTAAATGTTTGAGCAATCATAATGCTTGAGTGTTGTTGCTTGTTTAAGCATCCCTTGTTTCTTTCAACAGTTATAAAAAATCAATTTTCTTTAATTAAAAAGATATCCCTCCTCTTTATACCTCTTAGAAGTCTGACTTTCTACAAGTTAAACCTTTTTAGATGTACTTGTAACTTCCCAATTAGATGAATAATAATCCTTGATCTTCAATGGAGAGTAAGTTACTATCTAAAAGGACTTCTATGACCAAACATTAATTGAAACAAAATTATCAACATAAAAACAAAAATTAATGTCCTAACATGCTTTAAAAAGTGTGACTCCCTTTATTTGTGTGTGTTGAATGGGAGATTTCTTTGGAGAGGAAAAATTGTATCCCTCAATGATGTTAGTCCATCGAGTTTTCATGCAAAAAAAAAAAAAAAAAATTAGAAACCATGTGATAAAATAAATAAATAAATAAAATGGTATGAATATGATTACTAAATTCATGCAATAATAAAATGAAAGTTAAAATTAGGAATCATAGGATAGAAAAATAAATAAAAGAATCAAATGCATATATGTAAAAATCAAAATATTAATTTGTACAATTTAAAAAAAAATTCAAAAGTTCTCATCTCATTTAGTTTTCTAAAGTAAAAAAAAATGTATAAACACAAATATAAAACCTATGCAATAAAAAAATCCAAATCAAGCCACATACTCACTCAATTTCAAAATCAAAGCAATCAAATTCAAGAACGAAGCTAAGTGAACTAAGATTAGGATAAGTGATCTATCCTAAAAAGATGTTTAAGTGATCTAAGCTTGGAAAGGCACCTAAGTGAACATATCCTCAAAAAGTGCCTAGTTGAACCAATAAAAACATCTAAAAGACCTATCCTAGAAAGGTGTCTAAGTGACCTAAGTCAAAGAAAGTGTTCGAGTAAGCTAAGTGAAAAATATCTAAGTGAAACCTAACCTTAGCTCGAATGGTAGCCAAGGTCACAGTGAGGGTTTAGATGAATCCCTCAACATAAGGTTCCCGAAGGTGGCTCAAAAAATGTTGTATAAGTGTCAACAGGCCACCAAGGGATAATTATGAGTTAAGAGAGAAAAATAAGAAAACACTTGGTTTAACATGTGCTAAGAGGACAAAATGAAGAGTCTATACCAATCATCCCTTTAATTAGGAGGTGATACACTACAACTTCTAATGGTTTGCCTAGACCCATGAATCAATTGTGAACAAATCAATTGTGAACAAATCATTTATTTACAAGAAACCTATGACTTAGATCTTTCGTGTAACTCTTAATGCACCTAAATAATGTACAATGCAAAATATGTTAGATAAGAATGCTCAAAAAATACAATACATGGGATAAGGATAGATAAAAGTGAAATTGGAATATTATTAAATAAATAACAAATTCCAAATCTATTACATCATGACATGCTTTTAAGGGCTTCATAACTCCTTGGTAGTCCACCTGTTACTCAGTTTGGCACTAACACTTGGGTCACTTTTGGAGACCTTTTGGAGAGAGTTTTTGGATCCATAGCATGATCTTAGCTGTACCCTAGATTCTGCTAAAGTTTCAATGCATTTAGAGGTCTATTGAGTTTTCTTTGACAACTTTAGGCCTTTTCAAGGTCAAACCAATTCAACCAAATCAATTGGTTGAACCAATTCCCTTGATCGGTTTGTTGATTTTTATTATTTTGGGCTCGTTTTAAATCTGATTTGAGTGTCATCTTTTTTTCTTTTTATTAGATTCCTAACATTCACATGAGTGTTTTGGTAACCTTTAAACTTGATTTAGAGGCTCTTTGAATTTAAATTTGGTTTAAGTGGGTTTTGATTGTTTTGAGTAAGGGGTAAGATGAAGACAAGTGTCCAAATCTCTTCCCTTCTTTACCCTATAAAAAGGGGATTGGGAGCTCATTTTGGAGGGGATTTTCCTTGGTTTTTGGAAGGGAGACTGTTGAAATTTCCAAATGAGAGGGACTTTGGAGATTTGAAGATTTTTTTTAGCTTGGAGGAGAAGAAAAGCTTGTTAGATGCCAAATAACCTTGCTTGTGAGGAGATCATATGGCGAGTACTCGTTGGCTTCATTTTTTATGCCTATTTTCAATCATTTTTCATTCATCTATTATCTGTTGAGAAAATGAATATGTTGGGTGTGGATATTGAAGGCCACACATTAGATTGTTAGAATTTTTCTCTTCATCTATGAGTTTCATCTTATTTGATTCACTTTGATATTTTTATTTGCTTAATCTTATGAATAAGTTGTTGTACAATAGATTTTGAGAGTTCATTTGATTTGATTTTGGACTATTTAGGATATTTTTACCCCTTTTCAAGTCCATTGATGATTCATAAAATGAGGTCTCGCTTGATTTTGAAAGTTTTTCTCTTTAGGGGTTTCAGTACTTTTTTTTTTTTTACTAATTTTTAAAAGTTTTTTTTATTTTTTTTTTATTTTTTTTTTATTTTATGGATTTTGAAATAAATTTGAGGGCCACAAAGGTGTTTGTTCGTTTTTCAAATTGATTTTCAATAGAAAAACTTTTTCAAGTTTGTTTTAGCCTTTTTTTTATTTTTCTTCCAAATCTGATTGTAAAATCTTTTTTCAAAGGCTACTTTAGTTGAGATTTCAAGCATTTTTAATAGTCTCTTTCGTGGCCAAGATCAAGCCTCCTTCCATAGGCTTTAATATCACTTTTATACTTGATAAAATCAATAGTTGCTCCCATGTTTTTATGTGTTTTTTAAAGGTTTTTCAAATTGATTTTTAATGAACTATTTTTAGTTCTTTTGATCTATTTCAATGGTCATTTGGAACTTAAATAATAGTTGTTTTTGTAGTCATTAATGGTTGTCATGTTCATTGGTGCATAATGCATGATTTCACATGAAAATATCCTCATCTATGGGTTTTTTTTTTTTTTTTTTTTGTGAATTCAACATTGTTCTTCCATGCTTGAGTACTAATTTGGCCCTCCATAACTCTTTTAAGATTCATTTCATACTCATTTGAGGGTTGGGAAGGAGTATTAGCCTGTGGATTGGTCCATGACTTATTCTTTTGGCCTATATGACTCATTTTTCAAACTTATGATTTTATGATTTTATTGATTTTTGGAAACATGGCTTAATCTAGTAAATCTCAATTTAATAGGATAATCTCTAGCCCATATGAGATTCTTTTCATGATCATTAGATGGTTGGGATGTGGATTAGACCATGAAAATTAATTGAGGCTTATGGGAAAGGCCACATTTTATTTTCAAAATTCACCCACTTCCAACCTTATTTTTTAAGCACAAAGTATTTTTATAAATTTGGATTTTTTGTCTTATTCTAAAATATTTTTTTATGATTGAAAGATGTTTTGGACTTCTTAAATGCATTAAAGAATATTTGTTTTGTTAAAAAAAGTCTTCTCTAAGCTTGTGAAATAAATTAATTTTTCCAAATGTCTAGATTTGACCATGTTTTTTTACTTTTAAAATATTTTTGAAATTATGTATTAGCTCGTGAGTTCTTAATTATGTTTTATACTTTTCATGTATTTTAGACTACTTGAATAAGGTTTAGGATTTGGTCACTCAAAAATCATTTTTCAACCCTAAGAATTAATTCCATCTTTTCTTGCTATTGTGTTAACCTAAATAAGAAGTTGTAAGATTTCCTTAAAATATGGGATAATTGGTGCATTTTTTAGTCTCACAAATATTTTTTCCATGTTCTAAACACTTTAAATATGTTGTACATTTTTTGGTTTGATTTTATCACACTTCTAGGTTTGACAAATAATTCCGTTTTTACAGATGTATTGTTCAGCCCTATTTCTGAGCAATAATATGTTTGATTAAATCTATGATGATTTGTGCATATTTATTCACTTTGGACTTTTGGCTATATTGTAGATATTTTGAATTTTTTTTAGAATTCTTCTTTTATTTTAACTTATCTTTAACTATTTTGTTTTGATTTATTTTGTACTGACTTGCTTGTTGTTCAGTTTATGTCTATTTTATATAAACTTGCTAATTTAGTATCCTTTTGCATGCTTTTAACTTTCTTTTACCATTGATTTGTATTGTAGACATCTTGTACATGTTAGCTAAGCCTACCCTTATAGCACAATTTCCCTTTTAGTATTTTATTTGGATTTATTTTGTAATTGTGTGCTTGTTGTGCTGATTTAACCCTTGTGCATATTTAGTATATCTTAGCTCACTTTGATGCTAAATTAGTCACCTTTTGATTCTTATTTTGATTATGTATATGTTGTTTATATTGAGTGACTCATGTTTTGATATTGTATACTCATTTTGCTTATGAACTAACCCTGTTTTTCTATGTAACCACACTGTCCTATTTTAAGCATTATTGAGGTGTGTTTTCCCCTTTTCTTGATTTATTCCTTTGATATGCATGTCACGCTATGAGTAATTGTTATCTTTTGCTCTCCATCACCATTGCCTAGTTGTATTATTGTTGTTAATCAATTACCTTAGTTCCCTTCACTTGTTTAATAAAGACCTCTTTAAAGCTTAGAAAGATGTTATCCTATGGTATCTTACTAATAAGTAACTTGACCCCTAAACTCAAAGTTGGTTATTGTAGACACTCTTAAGGTTTTATTTTTTTATTTTGTTTTCCTTTTAAAAGATAGCAAAAATAAGTGGTGACTCTAACTTTTTCAAAAAATTAGTTTTTTCACAATAAAAAATGAGTTTCACTGTTGAGTAGGAACAAATGTGAAAAATATGGGTCCATAAAATCCTATATTGTTGACTTCGCTGTGGAAGTAGAGGATATTGCTACTTTTCAAGTAACAAAGGAAGTTGTTTGGATTCGAAAGTTCTTTATTTGGGCAACACCTAAGGTAATCAAATCATATAAAATACAAGTCATCAAACCAAAATGCTTAAATGTCCCATAATATATGATAGGATAGTAAAATAAAACTAATATTGTATAAAGTGAAATCAAAATATTACGTCATTGTGGACCTGCATTTTTCACGTGCGTCCCCACTCAATCGACGAGACTTACTTTTATTTGGTGAAAAATTAGTTTTGGAAAAGTCGGAGTCGCCACTTATTTTATTTTTATTTTAAAGGGAAAATAAAACAAGAAAGAAAACCTTAAAGAAATGACTCCACAGTTTTTGGAAAAAGGTGTCTTTGAAAAACCCGAGTCTAGGTCCGGGGATCAGGTTACTTATTGGGAAGGTACCTCTAAGAGGTAACACCCCTCTAAGCCTTAAAGAGGTCTTTACTGACTAAGTCGAGGGGAATGTGACAATTAATTAATTAATTGAAGGTACCTTGGCAGACTAAGGTGATTTCAAAATTAATATGTCAAGCCAAAAAATCAAATCATAATCACAAAAGAGAGTCAAAGTGTGTTCCTGGACTATTTCTCAAGCGCTATCATAAAACATCAAAGTTAGCATAGAAATATAGTACACAACATGTATTTTGTCCTAGCAAATCTAACATACATCTAAGCACCCAAGAATGGAATCAAACATAGATATAGCTTACAACAACATGCCTGTTCATAAAATTCCGAAAAAGTAAGTGATAGAGAGCATACCTAGATAGCATGCATAACACCTCTATGGAAAACAATGTTAGCTCAATAACAAGTATAAACAATTCTCATATATATCATAGAGAACAATTAAAATCAGCCAAATATCGAACAATTCCCTCATTTGAATCAATATCAAATAAGATATCAAGAATGTCAAACCCCCCACCAAGGTCCAGATTGCTTTTGCATGAATTGATTCAATTAGTCTCATTATTTGGAACCATGAGGTTTATTCGTGCTTGTTAAAAATAAAGGAAAACGGAAAATTATTCGAAAATAGAAGTACGGAAAATTATTCGAAAATAGAAGTTTTGAAAATTGGAATTTTGAAGAATTAGTTGTGAATGAAAGTTTTAAAAATTAAATTCAGAAGTGGGAGTTTTGGAAAATTATTTGAAGATTAAAGTTTTGAAAATTAAATTTGAAAATTGGCATATTGAAAAATTATTTGAGAATCGAATTTTTTTTTAGAAGAATTAAATTTAAGAATGGGAATTTTGGAAAATTATTTGAAGATTAAAGTTTTAAAAATTAAATTTGAAAATTGGTATGTTTAAAAATTATTTGAAAAACGATTTTTTTAAGAAAAATAAATAAATTTAAGAATTGGAATTTTGGAAAATTATTTGGGAATTGGAATTTTTATGGAAAACAAGTGTTTAACATTTGGCCCTTTGGGTGGTGCATTGGAGGACTCCCCTTTCAAAGCAACATGCATGTAAGCTGTATGGTGGTCAACCTTATTGGCCACATGGAATCCCCTTGAGAATACGTGGTAATGTGCACGAATTGGCAGTTGTGTGCTGTCACATGATGCCCCTTTGCATGGGTGAGTAAGTTGACTTTGGGTCTGCCCATTCGAATGTCATGCAATTCATTAACCCAATTGCTGCCTCCAAGCCAAAATCAATTGAATCCTCATCAGCACTCACCGTGCACCTAATCCTATAGTTTGGCGACAGCACCCTACAATTCTCAAACATCGTGGGCGCCCCACCAGTAAATGTTGGACCCAGAAAGTCCCAACTGTGCATTGTGGGAACTAAGATCTGGAAAAAACCCACTAACAATAGATGGCAAGCTTGCAGATGTGGTAGTTGGTCGGGAATAGTGAGACTAAATAATAGCAGGGTTATTGTTTATAGGTGGTGTGGCCTAAACAAGAGGCGAAGACTTAACCTGCACATTCTTGATGTCGTTTCCACGAAGGTTGAAGAGAGTGAAATTTCATTGCAGCAGCATCACATTCTCAGCATTCCTAATGAGGGAGTCAAGGAAGCCTATATAAGAAGTGACTCCAAAATCACTTGGGCCATTTGGACTCATTTCATAAGCTACCAATTTCAACAGCTTAAGCTTTGTGGAGACGTCTATGATTATATGGGGAAGTTTCAGGCGTCTAAAGAAGAAATAGGACCCAAAAGAAATGTCTCTCATGTAAGTCGTTCTACTCAGTTTAAGATATATCCCGGTAGTTGCAAGTTTCTTGATGTTTCGATATGACTGCCAACCGCCTTGTTTGCGCATTTTCCTTGGACCGTTCCCCTGTCATATTCCTTCAGACTTTTTTTTCTTTTTAATTATTCAGGTACAGGTTGAGAAACGAGGAGCTCACTTTGCAGAAGGACGAGGAGATGAGAGGGTTCCTTTACTAGATCTAATTCTGAAGTCATTGTTCCTCGTGGCATAGCGATGTTAGAAGTGATGAATCTTTTATCATTTCTTCCATTGTATCCGCCCCTAATCTTTCTCTTTCGAACAACAACTCGAGGATTCTAAAGGGAAGTTGGTTTTCAAGTAAGAAACAGTCCAGTTGCACAAAAACAATGAAATGACTTTTAACATTCGAATCACTCAACTGACTCTCATTTATTCTCATCACACATAGGATGAAATATAGTAAAGAACACCCATCTAGAAGCAACATCCAGGTGAGTTCTTCATCATCATACTTGTATATCTAATCTTCATCGTAGCACATCCTCACTAGCTTGATATTGTTTTCAATTTTTTTGTACAATTTTTGGATGGACTAGCCATTGTCACGCAGGAACTTTCTGCCACATAGAGGCTTGAGTGTTTCCTCTTGGATAAAAGATGGGGTTTGCCATTATGGTAAGGAACGAATGAAATCACCTGCGGTTCATAGAATTTTTCAAAATCCTAGGTGCGTCTCAGCATCTGAGGAACCTTTGGAATCTTTCCCCATTGAGTCTGAGAATACATGAACTGGGTCCTTTCTTCTGCATACACCATAGAATTAAACCAACGTTCTAGCCGAGACAAGAATCCATCAATATTCATGCTATGCTCCTTAATCGGCCCAGGCTCAGTTTGGCCATTGTTCCTGCTTGGCTTACCGTCTTCTTCTGCTGCTACTTTCCTCCTTGTTTCCCACTCTATTTCAAAGCTTTTGCAAGCATCGCCTTTGCTACTTCTCGTGTTTCTAGATTTCGAAGGTATTCCATTAGCTTCATGCTTCATGCGCGAAGGTCACCATGCACCCAAGATAGTTGGACTTTATAGGCAACGACATAAGAGTTGCTCATGCAGCAAGTAAAATGAAAGACGGCAGCAAGGTAAGAGTTGCTCACTTTGCCCCAAAAGAAGCTCCCTAGGCAGCTTTTCTTCAGCTGCAGCATTACCATATTTATCCATTATGGTGTCTTTCATTCGGGACTTCAAATTTTCCTTGATGACCTTATAATTCTTGAACAACAATTCAGCTTGGGATGGAATAGCTTGCATATGGATATCCTGCCCCTTGTCAAATGCTTCCCAAGAATGAATATTGAGTTGCTTGAACTCCAAGGCTTGCCCACTCACTTTATATTGATTATCTCCTCTATAGAACTTCTCATTTGGGTTAGCATCAGGAAGAGGATCTTCACGCATTGATCGAGTCTTAGGATCATAATGGGCTGAGTTGACATCAAGACTTAAGAGATACTTTGCAGTATCTTCCCGAATACGCAGATTCCTCACAATTCATGTGTTTTCACCTTCAGTGGTTCGAAAACGTTTCTCAACCTTTGCAAAGTCCATTTGTTTGCTCTCATCAACCTTGGCTTCATCAACTTTCAGATCATCTTCATCGCCCTCTTTGTCACTAACCTCTCCCTCCTCATTCTGCTTATTGTTTTTTTTTCTTCTAACTTTTTCAGTGGCTGTTCTTTCAAATATTTCCTTCAAGCTTCATCCCTTGTCTCATATATTTCAATGACCCGAGCATAAGTCACAGCATCATATTCATTCCAACGATCTCATTTGCCATCATAATCCAACTCAAAAGTCTCAATCTTTTTGTCATACGCAATGTGCATGTTTGTCCATTTTGCTCTCTTCTCAACATTAAGGTGATAATAGGCATATATCATTCCGATGATCCAAATATAGCGATCAAGCCCAGATCTAAAATGCCATTCATGCAGTCGAGGGAGACCTTATTTAGAAGGATCTGGATCACTGTAATCTAATAAGAATGCTAAAGGACTCCAGAAAATGTCAAAAACTCCAAGAATTTCCCAAATCAAGATAATCACAAGAAAGCATGCAAGAATCTTCACAACCATCACAGACCTTATCTCATTATATTTGTTAAAAATCCCAGGGATTCCATATACCATAAGAGTGAGAAGTGTGTGCATGGGGCAGATATAGTATAGCATATAGTCATTGTTAAGAACAATACAACAAAATGCCACAAAGAAATTTAGCCGCCACATCATCTGTGTAAAGCGTACAAGGTTCAAATCCTTCCTGATGTAATAATAGGAAAGGTTTCCAAATCCAGTCATCCAGACATATGTAGCAATAAAGACACAAATTGCATTGTATATCTCCGTAGTAGCAGAGTAAAGGTACATTAGAAATAAAACCTGCATCCATCATTTCCACTCCTCAGTTTGACAACGCCCGTGATTGCATATTGATAACTCTCCGGTTTCAAAATTCAGTTTTTGGGCATTTTGTTTTCACCAAGATCAAATCCAAAAATGCCCCACCCTTTTTCTAATTTGAAACAGTTCAGATCCTCTTCAACCACCAACGAACTACGTAAAACCAAGTTTGTGAATTCCATTAGGAATTGCACCATAGAGCTTAACATATTCACATCTGCAATAAGAAACATGAACAACATTTTGACTGAAACTGCTATACTTTGTGTTGTCGATCGAATCTCAAGGGGGAAAATTTCGCTGGGCACCAACCATCCTAGAGGTCCCCATGACCATGCAAAAACAGCAACGTAGCTACACATGCACACCACTACAACAATCCCTGTTACTCCAAATTTAAGTGCAGTAAGAACTACTAGTGTGACCTGGAAAACAAATATCTACATTCCAAATCTTGAATTCCCATTAGCAAAATCACCAAATTGTGTTTCCCATATTACTTAAGCAATTGAAAACCTCCAGTGACATATGGTCTGAATCAGAACTATCGTCCTCTCGGGCATTAAATATTCACCTTTCCTATGCTTCAATGAATTACCATAACAGCATGCTCGTAGTTTTCTTTGATTATTGCCTAGAATGTCCCCTATTGGAGACTTCATTGATGAAGGAACGTCTTATACCCACACGTCATGCTTTCTTATAACATTAACAACAGTTAAAGCAAACAAGCAGACCACCCAAAACTACTAGACAAGCAATAGGCATAATCTAACACTATATCCAGGGATGGGAGGGCTAGGTGCAGAATACTAAATAATTCGAAGCAGATCATCAAACAAAGTAAAGAATCATTAAATTAACTCACATCCCATGTTGTAATCAGTGGGCTTAAGTGCAAATGGGGGACTTAGATTTCGAACAAGCACTAAAGCACGATTTTCAAACACCAAAGTGGCAAATAACACTTAGCATTCAACGGGAAAGGAGAAGAGAACAATAGAAGATATCCACAAAAATAAAACATGCATTCAAATTGATGATCAACAATACTCGACGTTGCAGCCATGGTTATTCTCAGCCATACAAACAAATTATATACCAGTAATAAAAAGAGAAGATGAAGAACAAAGATCATGAAAACGAGCAGAAACCCATAGCAAACATACCTGGAGCAGCCTCCCCTCCCTTCTCTGTCGTGCTGAAAGTCCATTTTGAAAAAGACCTCATTTTTTTCTCTATCTCTCTTCGTCTATAAAAACAATCTCCAAAACCCCCCATCTTTTCCTATATCTCCCTATGTGCTCTTTTTTATTTTCTCCATCTGAAAAACAATCTCCCGAATCCCCTTAAAAAACGCATCTGTTTGTGCTTTTATATCAGTTGGCAGCCCTTCTACGTGAGGAATCCTCCTCTCTCCGAATTTTATGTCTCATCCACTAGAAAAACTCTTTTTAAATTTGAAAAATAAATCCATGCATATCACAAAAAGAGTCCTACCTTTTCTATAAAACTTTTCCATTCATAGATTTTTTCATAAAAACTTTAGATTATTAAATTAAATAAATAAAAATAAATAAATCGGAGAATGAAAAAATAATAACAAACAAACAAATAACAAGATAATAAAAATAATAACAAACAAACAAATAACAAGATAATAAATAAATAAATAAAAGATAATAAAATAACTATAAATAAATAAAAGTGATTGATAACAATTAAAATAAATAAATAAAAATATAATAAATGATTAAATAAAAGTGATTGATAATAATAATAAAAATAAAAATAAATAAATAAGTAAATGGTATCAATGGGTCATGCAACCATATAAATCACACTAAAAATATTTAATGAGCCAAGTGTATCTAAATAGGTCTAAGTGAATCTAGATGGGCCTAAGGTGTCTAAATGGGTCAGATATACCTATACAAGCCAAAGGTGAGACTAGGTGGGCCTAACTAAGTCTAGCCTAAAGTACACCCAAGTGAAGTCTAGTCTAAACTTGAAGGGTAGCCAAGATCATAATGTGGAACCGAATAAACCCCTCAACCAAAGTCTCCAAAGTAGCTTAGAAAAGGTAAGTTATATGAGTAGTATTGGGTTATCAAAGAACTACTATAGAGCACTGGAAGTGAACTTAAAAACATATGTTAAAGGGACAAAATGAAAGTTCTGCAGTTATATATATGATTGCTTTTAAGGGTCGATTCTAACAAGTAGCTACCAAACATGTATTTTTAATGAAAGCTAAATTGCAGTGCGTCAATGTTGGAAATGATGATGTTTCTTTGGAATGTTGGTAGTGAATAAGAGCATTAAATCAAAATGTAAATGGAAGCATTAAATAACCATTGAATTTAAGGGGGGAGTAGTAACTCAGATAATAAAGAAATTAATAACCAGAAATAAATGAGATTAACAAGGAAAATAATTAAACTCTGTTATTACTTGTGTGAGTCTTCTCATGCATGGTGTAATCCATATCTTGAATGGGTATTGCATTTTTAAGTCCTTACTCTATTAGCTGGCTAAGACCGAGCTATGAGAGGCTTTGTTATGAGACTTACTTCATCGTCAATTCTTGTTCAAGACATTTCAAGCAATAAGGAATTGCAATGATAGCAGGCTGAGCATGATTCCTTGCCTTAGCAAGCTTTAGCTCAACCAAAGGAGGAGATTGATTCCTAAACTACTAGCTACTGGTAAATGCAAACTTACTTCCCTCCTTAAGCCTCAAACGGATAGCATTATAATTTTAAAATTTAAAGAAATAAGAGAAGATAAATTTGACAACTAAACTAAGTTTTCATAAAATTAAAACCATAGGTTCAAAATTCAAACATGAACACAAATACTAGGTTATATAGAAGAGGGTCAGGTGGTAAACCCGAAGAAAACACATGCTTTATTCCTATTCTAAATTAAGCTAAGCTATTGTAAAAAGCTTTTGAGCCACCAAGACGTTGATTGTTGCCAAAGGACATGGCTATTCATAGGTGAGGAGTCTCCTCAAGATTTTTATCCTAATCTCTTTTACAGAAGTGTACCTTCATGCCTATGAAGTGTTGCTTCCATTCCCTACAGATTTCAGGTGGCATGGATGTCACCTTGCATGGTGCAAATCTTAGCCCTTTCTGAAATGGCTTGCTTAAGGTTGTGAAATGTCAACTTGCATAGACGAGGGGGTCTCTCCCTTGAGCCGACCTTGCGTGCTCGGTCATGACGGAAAGGCGCTGAAAAAGGAAAAGGAAAAGAAACGGGTGAGAAAATGGGTTAGAAAGAAGCTTGATTCACCTACAAAACTGACACAAGTAGGGACACCTTGTGATAAATAACTCCATTAAATTAGACAATCGGGTGCTTGGTCGATGCCAAAATGATGTGATTACGTGAGACTGAATGTATTTATTTCATGCCAATCATATTGCCAGCTCAATCGCATTTTATACTCTAAACAAATAAATTAGATCTTCCAAATTTAAATAAAAAATCATTATCGTTCATTTAAAAAAAATAGTCAAAAATAAAAATAATAATAAAAAAGGAAGTTGCCGCGAAAATTATCCTCAACCGTGGGATTATCTCACGCTCATGATCGTTTCTCATCTGTGGCCATTCGATATAAATTTGCGGATTTTGGGTGAGATTTTCAATCCTTCATGATATTGATTGATGTTTCTATTCATGACTGGCAAAGTCAAAAAGGACTAAAGGAGGCATTGATGATGGGCTTTTATTATCGATCTAAGTCAAGCAGACACCAAAAGACGAACCATTTTCACATCTGTCAGCTATCCGTCTCTCACTCAGGGACAGGCGCCCGTATATTTCAAGCAAAGGATGGACCTCCTTTACTATCATTGCATCTCTTCGTTAAGGTTTTTCCGGTTCCCTCTTCCATAAGTTCGTAATGGCTCTGCTGGAAGCTGAAGATTCATTAGAGAAACAAGGAATAAAGAAACTAGCCAAGAAAGGTAGTATGACCCGTCGGGCCAGTAACTCACCTAAACTGCATCGAAATGAGATAGAAAAAAACCGAAGAATGAGTATGAAAGATCTGTATGCTAGGCTTGCTTTTCAGATTCCTACTGCACCATCCAAGGTACGTCCCACTACCATCACTAATATTAACTACTCTTCTGTTTCTTTTCTCAACTATTAACTGATGAAATGCTGCATGCATGGACACAGTCCTCTTTACATCTGTTGTTGGAACATGCCACCACTCATGTAAAGAGATTGCAGCAAAGGTTAAAGATGCTGAAGCAAAAGAAGCAACTACTTGAGGGCAGAACTCATCATATAACTGGCAGCTCAAGGTCACCAGTGATAATAGTAAGAGAAATGGGTTCGATTTTAGAGGTATTTTTGACGAGCGGATTAAATAAGAATTTCTTCCTGTATGAAGTTATCAGCGTTCTGGAGGAAGAAGCAGCTCAAGTTGTAACTGCTAACCAATCCACTGTGGGGGACAGGATCATCTATAGCATATGTTCTCAGGCAAGTCGAACTTATGCACGTTCAAATCAATTAATGTTATCGAAATTTTTTATTCCGTTCCATCGGCCCAGTCAGTCTTCTTTGGTATTAATATTACTTTATTCATTGACTTTTGTAGGCTGTTAGTTCTAGAATTGGTATAGAGACTTCGAGGGTGCGTGAACGATTGCAGGAACTGATATCTTGAAGTACTCAGATCTGCGTCGCTTGCTAAGTACTGATATCTTGAACCTATATGCCTTCGTGGAATATAGGATGCAATTACTAAATCCTTGTTTTTAATGCCATTTAGGTGATCTGAAGTTGTAGAACATCTTTGTTATATACCCTCTACGTGGGTCTCCAAATCCTATGAGTAAATATTTTATTTCACTACTTATGAATGAAATTAAGCGATTACTTCTCAGGTTTAATATTTGATTATTTTCTGAAGCATTACCCATTTCTACCGCACTCATGGATAAAAAATTATAAGAGATATTAACATAAAGCAGGAAGTTAAGTTAATAGTACTCCTGCACTATTGCTTTTCTTATATAAAATTTAAACTTTTATTAATTGTTGATGTAGCACATGCTGAGCAATTTCAGTGCTTCTCCGAATGCACAAATGGTAAAATTTAATTCCTTAATCTTGCAAATATTTACATGCAAAGCTATTGTGTGTAAACCAGAGATGAAAATGTTGAGAAATCATTGATATATCGGTAAGCTCCACGATACATGCATAAGAAATTAATATCGGAGCTTTTGTGACATCCCACATCGGATATAGGGAGAAAGTTCATGATGTTATACCAGTATAGACTCCTCTTAACCTTGTAAACGTATTTCAAAGTCATGAGAGTTCATTTAAACTTGAAGCGAATAATATTTGTATGATTGAATGCAAGTCATTTTAAATAGTATTAAAGCCGATCCTCAACCTTGGTGTAGGGGCTTGTTTAGCTCCATAGGGGATGTTTGTCTATTTGGCCTTATAATCCCATAGAATACAATAAGGATATTATGTCTACATAGGGGGTGTTTATGACATCTCACATTGAATATGGGAGAAAGTTCCTAACGCTATATAAATATAAACTTCTCTTAACCTTATAAAAGTATTTTAAAAACCGTGAAAACAATATTGGTTGGGTGCAAGTCGTTATAAATAGATATTTCCACAATAAATCGTCATTTTCCGTTGATATATCGACGATACACTGACTCCTTTTAACCTTGTAAAAGTATTTTAAAAACCGTTAGGGTAATCTCTACACAATTGGATGCGAGTCGTAATAAATGGATATTTCCAATAAAATCGTCATTTTTCCACCAATGATATTTTGATAACCCCCCCCCCCCCCCCCCCCCCCCCCCCGAATATACCTTTTTGGTGTCATGAATTGTGATGTGGGATTCCAAGGAAAAATTCAATTTGAACCACCCCATTCACAATCACCCATGATATTTTGATGCCAATCACCCCGGTCCCCCCGCCCCGAATATACCTTTTTGGTGTCATAAATTGTGATGTGGGATTCCATGAATTGGAAACTCTAGAAGGCAAGGAAAAATTCAATTTGAACCCCATTGACAATCACCCATGATATTTTGATGCCAACCACCCCGGTTCCCCCACCCCCCCCCCCCCCCCCCCCCCCCCGAATACACCTCTTTGGTGTCATAAATTGTGATGTGGGATGCCATGAATTGGAAATCACCCTGGTCCCCCCCCCCCCCCCCCCCCCCCCCCGAATACACCTCTTTGGTGTCATAAATTGTGATGTGGGATGCCATGAATTGGAAATCACCCTGGTCCCCCCCAATATACCTTTTTGGTGTCATAAATTGTGATGTGGGATTCGATGAATTGGAAATTGTAGAAGGCAAGGAAAAATTCAATTTGAACCCCATTCACAATCACCACCAACTATGCTTTTGTCGATTAAATATATATATACACACTATAAATTAATCATAATAAATTTAATATAAATAAATAAATTTTGGTTATTGTGAGTTTTATATAATAATTACATATAAAATAAATATTAATTTTTGAATAAAATTATTAAAATTTTGAAATAAAAAATACTTATACAAATTATCATTATTTTTTATGTCATTAAGTACATCTAAATTAGATGAATATGCATAAAGTATGTTTTCAAGTTATAAACATTATTATTAAATATTACAATTGTATATGCATCATCATTTATTTTATATAATTGAAATAAAAGAATCATAATTTTGATATTAAATATATTTTTAAATTAGACATATTATAATTAAATATCATTACGATGTATTCTCGATATATCCATAAAATCAAAATATTAATATATCTATAATTATCGATATTTTCATCTTTGATGTAAACTCGATAGTTGAGCCGTAACTTAAGGCTAGCATTAAGTATGCACTTTGCATGAAAAATTCACGCAGGGTTATATTTCTCTTTTACTGTATTAAACGCTATCATCAGAGGGTATAGAGGTTTTGGTTGCATCTATTTATTAATCTGGATATAGCGGTAGCATATCATGCTGAGATGGCTATTAGTTGGGAGCTCAACCAATCTGGACCCAAGTATCAAAGACGTAAAGCCTTAAGAATCCACCCAACCAACTCCTGCTCCAAATCTCTCAAATTCCATGCATAGTTTAAGCAGGTTAAAGCGTATTTGCCACAAGATATGGCACAGAGATAAAAGATAATTTGCAATCGTTCTTTCCTTAATCGATTTCCTTCTTTTAAAAAAATAAAAATTAATCAATATATGACTTATATTAATATTAAAATGTAATGATCCACATCAAAATTTTGATACATTCATTACTATAGAATTTTCACCTTATCATCATTAATGCAGCTTCTAGGCAATTGCTCTTTAGACTAATTAATACTAAGGAAACCCACTTTGGAATTATTTGAGATGCTGATAGGATTGTTGTGCCTCGAGCTATATAATGACCCAATCTAATAGATAATGACAAACCAGGGGTCATATAATTTAGATGATCAAACAATTAACAGAATTTCAATGGAGGTAGACGCCAATGTAGAATGCTCACAAGTCAAAACTTGCAATGGGGGAAACGGACTGACAATCTCATATGCTCTTTGAACAGGACTTCAGCTTCTAAACGTAACGTACAAGGACAAAGCAAGAACAAGACCAAGTCATCCTTTTGTTCCTCTTTTTCTTGGTCGTCCTATTTCTTAACAACTTTCCCTTGCATACAATGCTTTTCGCGAGTTTTACTTTTTTGTTGCCTTCCAGGAAACTTCATTTTCGTTACCAACCAGGCAACAACTGTCTGAATTCACTGGTCTGCATGTGGACCAATTCTTTATTTATTTCAGTCAACTTGGGGCTGACTTGATGGGCTCATATTTACATTTTGGAGAACTGTGTTGTCTCAAAATTTACCCATGTTCCATATGTTTCTTTTAATTGATTTTAAGGATATAAAATAGTAATGAACTAAAATAACAATTTACTATTCATATAAATTTTTTGGGTCTTTATTACACTAATGTTTACACAACCAGAATAATTATATTTTAATTATTTGAATTTTTCATTATTTTTTAAAACTTTTTTTTTATAAATAATTAAAAATTAGCATTATTTTCTATTTTAAATCATAAATAAAGAAAAATTACATTCAAAAACTATTTTAAAAAATACTTTCTAAAAAAAATATGGTAATATGATTTTTATTTTTAATATTTTCTTTTTGAAATAACGTTTAATTAAAAAAAAATGAAAACTATTTTTAAAAATGAAATTGAAAACCTTAGTGTAGACCCTTTTTATGGGGGGCCCGGGGGAAGAGTTTTTCTGTTCTTCTGGGCATTTCTTTTTTAAAAACAAGGGGGGACCAGCTGCAGAGGTCAAAAGGAGCAGGGATGGCCATAATTTTGAGAGCCATGCCTACTGATGAGGACACAGGAGAGTGGGTGAGAGAGACAAGAGAGTTTTGAGGTCAGGAGGAGAGGGAGCAAAAAAGAAAGAAAAGAAAAAGAAGAAAAAGGCGTGCTCTGGAGGTGGCAGACGAGCAAAAGGAGGGAAGGCGGCACCACCTTCAACTGGAGAGCTCAGGTATGGCCATCTCCTCAATTTTGATCTTTATTTTTTGCTATTTTTGCTCAGTTCGTGCTGTGAATCTATTCTTCTATGTTATTGGGCTTGTTGATTATTGCTTTGGCACCATTCTTTCCGAACCCCATGCACGACCACCCCCTGTAACTCTCCACTCTTTCACCTTCACCACCCATCAGAAACACCACCCTCCCATTTCCATCATCTCTTTCATGTGCATGGAGTCTCATGCATGGCTACCCAAGCGCCCCCCCCCCCCCCCCCCCCCCCCCTTCCTTTTTCAAAGCCATTATTAAAGCCTCAAAGTCCAGCCCTACCTGAATTCTTCCGCCTCCATTACCAACAGCAGGCTGAGCCTCACCCGGGCCTTGAATCTCTCTGTCATCCACCACGGCCGACGAGGAAAAAGAAGCCCGGCTAGGCTTCGTCGGGCCTTGTTTGCGGCGCCGCCAGCCCTGCGTCAAGCGTGACGCAGCCCCGGTCATCTGCACCAGCCAACACCACGCCCGACCAAGCTGAGAGTTCAGCCATTGACGCCGCCCGCTCGTCGTGATGAGAGAGAGTCACCATCCTCGTCGTCGTTGCCTCCGCCGTCTTCACCGGCAGCATGCACTTCAAGGCCCTGGAGGGCCTCGCGACCGTTTCCATTCAGCAGCCGCCTTCGTCCCGCCGACAGCAAGGGGTTCCGTCCGAGGGTATTGCCCAGGCGGTGGAGTGGAGGGTGAAGGATTTGGTCCCTTGGGCTTGCCCATATTGGCCTTGAACTTGGGCTTAAGTTGGTGCCTTGGGCTTGCCCATATTGGTGACAGGTTTAGGCTTGAGTTGGAGCCCAGGTGATTCGTTCCCAATTGGTGTCTCAGCTGATTCATGTCCAGCTGGTGCTCTTTGATTAAGAGAGTAATCAACAAAATTTATAACCTATATCACCATGCATTAGGATAGTTTTAGCTAATATAGCATAGTGGCTCTAGGATCGTTCACTGGGAAGGGTTTTCAACTCACAACTGATATCAATTCAAAGCTAAATTGGTGCCTTTTCATTTCAAGGTTAGCTTTAAAAGAAAACATAATCTTTGGTGGAAAAGGTTTGGTTTTAAGCTAACTAAAAAGAAAGTAATGGAAATTACTTATGAAGAAAAACATTCATTGGAGGTTTGGGTTCATAGGGGAGGTTCCTTATGCAAAAATAGAGCTCCGGTCATTTAGTTCATTTCCTTGCATTAGAGAATTAACATATAGTCAATTCTTTAACCGGTGTTGTACAGATTTATCCTTTAAATGGATTTCAGCTCTAATTCTCTCTCACTGATGCAACTTGCAATGGCTCGTACCTCTCACCTAGCATTTGTCATTCAAGGTGATCTTTAACTTTGGACTTCCCTTCTCAAGCTCGCAAGAGATAACTAATGGATGCCTCCTTGGCGTCCAAAAGCTTACCAAGTGTTGGAAATTCTAGAAAATCCTACCTTCAAGTTACTTCCCAAAAGCTCGCAAGAGGTAAACTAGTGAATCTCCATGGACAGAGATCACTTACCTTACCAAGTATTAGCTCAAGTGAATTGAAGGTGTTTTAAGTTAACTAAAAACATAGAAATCATTAAAGGATCTCATTTCCTCTTCATTAATGGCTGAAACCACAAAGCTATAAATTCTTGCACTTGGAACCTTTCCCGGCAACCTTAGCTCCAAGGAACTAAAAGTCTAGCCACTCATTCTCTGAGGAAAACATCCTCAGAGCTTGTTTGGCTAATAAGAAAAATTAGATGAATATAAACAATTAAAACAAGTAGATAAGGCAAAGCAAAAACTCTGTATTTTTCTTCATTCCAAAACTAAAAAAACTCCCAGGATGCGTCGATTACATCATATATATAAGAGGTTATTCACCCTTTTTGTTCTTGCTTAAAGACTAAGGAATCCTATGATAGGTGGGTTACAAGGAGAGTTTGGGAATTTAGACATCAAATATCTAAAGCAAAATATCTCCAAATGTCGGTCACAAATATCGAGAAGCTTTAGGAGAACACCGCGGCACTGTGCAAAATTCTGCCTTCAACTTGAAGTGATCCGGGTAAGCGCCATGGAGGATTCGGACATGTTTGTCCGAGGAAGTTGAAACGCCGTCATTTCTCCCATCCGGCGTCAGGTGCCGGATGTGTGGTATCCGGAGAAAAGTGGAATGCCGGCCGAACAGAATTCCGGATGTGAGACATCCGGAGAAGGTGGAATGTCGCAAGGGAGACCGTCTGCGTGTACAAGGTGTAGGGACCCTCCCCCTGATGACACGGAGCGCACATAGCTATCTGGAGCAGTTTCATCCGGATTCCCCAAGAGGACACGCGACGCGCTTCCTTATCCGGACTCCGTCAGGGAGAAGCACACGACACTCGCGGTCATCACACCCCGAATGATAGCATATCCTATTTGGATATGTTGTCCGGATCATTGACTAAAGTGAGCAAGCCTTGCTACATCATTCCGACAGCCTGCCTCAACCCACGTTTCGCCACCTTTCGATGGTGTGTCCGGACGCCCTGTCCGAACATCTTTTACAGGGAAGACTGAACCCATACTCCTTGCATTCCGGATTTGCTTATGGCAAAGGACTTCAAAGCTTCGGTTCTTCCTATTTCTGAGCTTTCCATTACTTTGCCATGGATTCCAAAGAACTCTCCTCAATCTCGGATTGCTTTGGTGATCAAAAAGCTATCAAAACACCAAAACTTAACACAATTTGATTAGAATTGATTGCAAAGGTCCTTAATATGTTAATTGGGTTAAAAGGTGATAACTACTACTCAAAAGTGTTTAAAAAAGTTGATTACAAGCTATCAAATAGCACTTTTTGAGTAGTAATCACCAGGCCCACAGTTGTTGATGAAAGACCCCTTTGCTCCCTATGCTAGCCATCTCCATGGCCCAAGTCCATGTTAGGTTAGCCCATTTGGCTACATTATGTCTAAACAAGTTTTTTTTAATCTCTAACCTTAGTAAATTATTAGCTTATTCATGTTTTTTTATTATTTATTATTTATTCTTATTTTTACCTTATTTTATCTTCACCAATTTAGTTAGCTCAACTTAAAGACAATTAAAAGATAAATTATTATTGTTAATTATATTTTTATCTTGAAATTTACACTATTCAATTTCACTAGTTTAAACATTATGATTGTCAACTATTATTATTATTTTGTACGTATCTATTTATCATCTTTCAAAATCTCACTCATCAAAGTTAAATTCTAATCCTTCAAAAACCTTATATCTTAATCTAATATTTCAATAATCCGTTTAAATCTCGTTTTCATCAATTAAGAATTATTATCATATATTTATCTAGTTATTTGAAGTCTTACTCTTTCAAAAATCCAATGTCTTAATTCAATTTTTCAACAGTCCGTTCAAACCTTATTTGTCTAAATGTTATTTTCGTTAATTAGTATTATTATCCTATATAAGTTTATTTATTTAAAATCCAATCCTTCAAAGATCCAATGCCCTAATTTCATTTTCCAAGCCCTGAAAATTTCACCATTTGTCTAAATGTCATTTTCGTTAATTAGGAATTATTGTCTCATATTTGTTTATTCAAAGTCTAATCCTTCAAAAATTCAACGTCCTAATTTAATTTTTAATCTTAAAAATTCCACTACTCATTTTTTATCCGTTTAAAATATTGTTTCCATTAAGTAGCATTATTATTCCGTATTATCTATTTAATCTAATAGTTAAAGTTCAATTCATCAGAACCCGACTTCCAAATCTAATTTCCAACCTCAAAAGCTCCACCGCCCATATATCGCCGTTTAATGATTATTCTCGTTATCAATGTTATCCCATCTACTCACTTATTCAGTTATTCATATATCAAAGTTCCCATCTCTAAATAAGTTCTCAAGTTTTCAATCTCTAAATTCACATCTTCAAATCTCTAAAATTCCATCTTTCACAATTATTTACCTAAACTTTATTACTTCACCTTCGTTATTATTCCATCCCTTTACTTATTCACTCATCCACTTATCCCCCCATTTAAAATCCCGAACTCTCAAACTATTTTCAAAGTTTCCAACCTCGTTCAAATTTAATTTCTAAAAATTCTCATTTCCGCATTTAATTCCTGAAAGTCCGATCTTCAAATAAACTCTAAAATCCCAATTTTCTTTAAATAACCTTCGAGACTCCAATTTTTCAAATGAATTTCAAAAATCCGATTTTCTTTCAAATAGCTTTAATTCCATTCTGGTCTTCAAACAATCTTCTGCTCCTCTTGATTTTAATAAGCAGGAAAGAGTTTTCCGTAATTCCGAATAATTGAATTTATGAGATTAATTCATGCAATATAAATCGGGCTCTGGTGGGAGCCCAACATATGTGATTTCTTTATGATTGATTGATTGTTTGTCTGATTTAATTGTCATGCATGATTGATTTTATTCTGCTCTATGACATGCTCGAAATTATTCCTTAATTGTGCACTAACCTCACTTTTTGATAGCGCTTTATGGATCACTGCCCAAGTACGCATCCACATCCGCTCGGGTCATTTTCTGTATGCATGTTTAGATTCTCACATGTGCATGATTACTCTGAGTATTCATTGATTCCCTCATCAATTGCCATGATTGCTTTATGTTATTAGTAGAGACCCGACTTTAAGGACTTAGAGGGGTGCTACGGTCTTTACCGTACCTTCCCGATAAGTAACCTGATCCCTGAACCCGATCCAGTTTTTCGTAGACCACCTTTTCCAAATAAGGAGTCACACTTAGGGTTTTTCTTTCTTATTTTGTTTACCCTTTTAAAAATAAAACAAAAATAAGTGGTGACTCCAAGTCATTTTCTTTATCAATAAAAATCATTTTTTAAATAAAAATCGAGCTCGTCATCGAGTGGAAAACGCATGAGCTAAAATGCGGGGTCCACACTTAGTACTATTTTTTATATAAAAATAATAAAAAGAATTAAATTTCATTCTTTGATTATCCATTTTTATTTTTTCCATTAGTTATTTTAATAATATATATATATATATATATATATATATATATATATATATATATATATATATAGTATGTTTACAATTAAACAAAGGAATTGGTCAATTGTGTATTTTTTTGTGTGACTATCTTTTACATGAAAAACAATTAAATAGCTAAATTATATATATTTATTACTGTTTTTAATTTTATTTTTCTCTATTTTTTGTGTAAAATTTTAATATATCCATAATTAACAAAGTAATAAATTAATTGTGCATATTTTGATCTATTAAAATAAATTAATTTCTAATTTAAATAAATAAAATGAATTAAGTAAATAAATTTGAGGTTATTTCTATTTTCTAACATATCTTAGATTAATATTTTTTTTACTGTTAAATAATTTTTTTATTATTTTTTTCTTTAATTCCAAAAATAAAATGAAATAAATAAATAAATTTGGTATGTTCAAACTAATACTATATTTATATTTCTTATGGTTAAATAATTTTTTTATTCTTTTTTCTTTATTTTCAAAAATAAAAGGAAATAAATAAATAAATTTGGTTTAAATAATAATTTTTAAGTAATTTCTTTATCTTATTTTTAATTACATTTTGCATTGAAAATAAAATAAAATAACATTTTATTTGTTTTAATTATTTTAAATGTCAAACCATTGGAAATAAAATTTATACACTCGTGTGAACATAATTTATGCATATATATATGAAATTTATACCATTATACAAGGTTATTACACTAATTGTATAAGGAAAATATATTAATCGTACAATGGGTGTATAAGACTGTACATTTTGAACAACTTTTTTTTTTCTTGTCATATAAGGATTGCACACTCTCTCCTACCACAAATTCTTTCATTTCATATACTTTATTTAACTCACATATGACAATTCAAATACTTACCCCAATAATGATGTTTGAGGAAAAATTTTGTTTTTACATTTTATATCATTTTCTAAATCAAATCATTAAAAACATGATTCACACATAATATGTGGACACATAATGTATGCATGTGGATGAAATTTGTATCATTGTATAAGGGTGTTATACTAACTATACAAGGTAAATATTCTAATTGGACTTGACAAATGCTCTAACTATATAAGGCAAATGTTTTAATTGTACAAGGGGTGTACAAGGCTATCACTTATAAAGGATTTCAATCGATTTTGGACAACTTTTTTTTTTTTTTTTTTATCTTGTCATCTAAGGATTGCAAACTCTCATGGCACAAATTCTTCTATCATACACTCATCTTATGCACTTTATTTAACTCACATATGAAAATTTCACTAATGATGTTTGGGGGAAAATTTTGTTTTTCCATCTTCCATTATTTTTTTAACCAAACCAATGGAAACATGATTAACCTACATATGGGCACACATTGAGTAGGAGGTATATGGAATTTGGGCCACTATATAAAGTATTTATACTAAGTGTACATGACAAATATACTAATTGTACAAGGATGTACAAAACTATCATTTATGAAGGATTTTAAGTTATTCTGAAAAACTTGTTTGTTTATTTCCCCTAACCGATGATAGATGATATTCCTTACATACATTCATCTCATGTACTTTATTTAACTTGCATATGGTTAGTTGAATAGGTACCTCGCTTATGATAATTGTAGAACAAAAGTATACAACGATTTTTCGTCTTCTTTTAAACCAAACTAATGCAAACATGGTTAACTGACCTACTGTGAGATATTCATGAGATGATGTATGAAATTTGAGTTACTGTACAAAGGTATTACACTAGTTGTACAAGACAAATTTACTAACTGTAAAAGCATGTACAAGACTACTTTTTGTTAAGGATTTCAAGTAAAGATGAAAATTTTGGTAATCACGGATATATCAGTACTTCGATTTTATGGATATATCAGATATATTGGGGATATATCGAATATATCGGGGATATATCGGATATATCGACGGATATTTTGGAAAAAAAATATCAATAAGCTTAAAATTGACCAAAATTTATAAAAATATAAAAAAAAAAACTTTATAAAAATGTAATTAGAAGTATAATAATATTTTAAGTTGCTTTATTAAATAATTTGATATATGTATAATATGATTTATCATATTTGATAATAATATTGTATGCATCGATAAAAATATGAATTTTATAAGTGTAAATTTATTATTAAATTACATATAATATTATGATATTTGATTATAATATGTATAATTTTAAAATATATATTAATATTAAAATTATGATCTATTTAATTCAATTTTATTAAATAATATAAAATAAATTATGATATATGTACAATTTTTAATATTTAATTAATTATTAATGATATTAAAAACACTATCAAAAAAATTATATAATTTTTATATTTTTGGTAATTAATTAAAAGAAAATTTTGCATTTAATTATAAAATAATTATAATTAATTTGCTCTTTAAAATATTTTTTTAATATTTTCTTTATATAATGAGTTTAACTATATATAGGTTTAGTGCATATTATTTAATAAGGGCAAGTTTGCCCAGATGGTAATTGGTTTGAACCCCAAACCTTTTGAAAGGCCATTTTGGGGGGACTGTTCATTATAGTGCGTTTGACCCATTGACCCGCGTTGACCAAGTGATATCGGGGAAAATCCAATATATCGCGAGATATCGCTGATTTTCAGGGATTTCTCCTAAAATTTCGACCAAAATATTTCTTCATGAAATATCATATCGATACCCGCCGACACACTGATATTTCAACGATATTTTCTTCCCTATTTCAAGTGATTTTGAAAAACTTTCCAATTTTTTTTTCACTCAAGGATTTTTCCCTACTCAAATTCTCTCACTTAAGAATTGTTTGGAATTTTTTTTTAAAATTTCATCATCAAAATTTTGTAATTGCATATTTTGCTTTTGTAGTTTTAACAATGTTCTTTCTTTCCACCATTTTTTTTTTGTGAAATTTTATCTAAATGAATCTATATTTAAAATTATAATCATATTTATTAAATTTTTTTTCTAAGATTATATTTAATTCTTTTAATATATTTATACTCATTTATTTAAAAAATGAAAAACTAATGTTTTTTTTTTTTGTAAACATGTTTTATTACCTTTCAAGTAAAAAATTAAATAAGTTTGAAAGTCAATAAAAAAAATTAAATACCACTTTCAATCATTTTTAAATAAAAATTTATATAACATATTTTATTTAAAATTTAATTTCTAAAGTTTCACTAAAAAATTGTATTAACAATTTTTTTACTGTAAATCAAAATACTTTGCATTATTTTATCTAGATAAGAACAATTATTAATATAATATTAGAACTTTATATCATACTTATTTTTTCAATAAATTTATCCTTTTAAAAATTTTAAAATATATATATATATATATATATATATATATATATATATATATATATATATATATATATATAATAAGAGTGAAGTGATAGTTAATTTTTTAATTTTTTAAAATATGGTTAATGTGGAAATTATAAAAAATAAGAGAAGAATATAAATAAAATGGTGATGTAAATTTAAAATAAAAAAATGAAAATTAAACCAAAAGATAAATACAAAAAGATAAAAAAAATATTTGGATGAAAAATCTCAAAAAAAAAATTTATTCTTGCTTATAATAAGAGTAAAATGATTCGGTACCTTTAAAAATGAAAAGAAAAAAAATAGATTATTGTTTTTTATTTGATATAAAATGGAAATATAGGTTAGAAGAAAAAGAAAAAGAAAAAGTTAGAAATGGATGGGAATAAAAAAGGGAAAAAAAGATTTAAAAGAAAAAATTAAAATTTACACTCATGGTGTTTATACGAAGGTGAAGGGTATTTTAGAAATTAATAAAAAATAATATTTTTTAACTTAATTTTTAAATTTTATTTAAATATTAGGCTTAAATATGCATTATATAAGGAGAACGGCCAATTTTAAATTTTACTGCACATCTCACCTCAAAACAGAATTCTCCCTCTATATTTTTGTACTGATTTTTCTGGGGTGAATCATGAGTAGGAGACAGTGACCACTGTTATGACTTATGAGAGAGGTACGAAGCGTGGAAAGAATTCAGGAGCAATCTAGTCTACCTGTAAATCGTAGGGCTCAAGCACGCGCCGAAATAATGAGGCACATGCTTAGGATCAGTCTCCGACCCCTCTTCTGCATCTTACAGCCATTCAGGTCAATGGAGACTGTGAAATCAAGGACAACCCACAAATTTGTGTCACAGCATTAACCCTCTAACTTCTTGATGATTGACACCTGGATCCCACACAATTGCGAAAAATAAGAGAAATTTAGACAAGTTTGTCATGTGAATATAATAGCTGTGACGCCCAACACCCATTCCAAAGACATCATGATTTTCAATCAGTAAATTCAGTAGTAAAATAAATAAATTTTATAGTCCTGAATTTTCAACTTTATAACTACTGCATAAATCAAAGTATTATTTTCCAAATAACCTCAAGCTTAAATAATTTAAGCGAAAATTGAATTTTAATATCAAAATAATGTCAAAAATAAAGTTTAACTAAATCCTAATAAAAAAAATTTTCAGCCTAGTTATCACTTCTCATTCAAATTAAAAATATCTAAAAATTTATCAATAAAGGAAAATAAATTCAAAGCCTAATAAGAAAAATATTAATACATTTTCATAAATCAACACATGTTTAATTAGGATTGCAAATAAAAGGTTCAATGTATGATTTTTTTTTTTCATAAAAAATTTTGAATTTAAACATGTTAACACATTTAAAAATTTTCAACCAAATATTCTCGTATCCATTTTAAAACAATTTCATATCAAATTCAAATAAAATACATTTAAAATATTTTTACTCTAGATATTGAATAACAAATAATACCTAACTAGGTGAGACTTTACAAATGAATTACTACCCTCAAATTTGTTTCTTTTAATATAGATGAAACCAAAGGCCAACAATTATAATTCGTTAACTAAAGTCATAAGGTTAACTATTATAACTCATTGACTAAGGTCGAAAATATCAACAATTATAACATGTTTACAAAGGTTAAACAAACCAGAATCAAATATTTTATTTTATTTATTTAAACTTACAAAATCATATATCTCTATATTTTTATATTTACCTCAAAAGTACTAAAAAAACCTTTTAAAAAGAAATTATTCTTTAAGAATAGACTCTTCACCTAATAAAAAATGAATAATTATTATTGATGATTATTTATCTAAAATTATAGGTTTGAGAATCCTAATAATTTCTTATGTTAATATTATTAACACTAATATTATTTTCAACTTTCTAACCAATAATAATTTAATTAATGAGTTTCTAATTTATTTTTTTTCAAAAGTTGGATTCATTCTAAAATCTATTTTCAAGAATTTATTTCTCTTTTCTTATTTATCTAAATTAAATCTCTTAAGAATATTTATATGTATTAAACTTTTTTATCATTTTAATTAAGAATAAATTTTCTTTTTGGTCATTACGCCATCTTCAACATTCTCTTGCCTTATGTCTATTATTACTATTATTAGCATTATTATTATTATCGTTATTTTTAACTAAATCTCTCAAAAATATGTTCTTTCTATTCATTACATTAAGTCATTATTATTATTTAATTTCAATTTGATTAATTAGTTTTTCTAAATTTCTAATTTACATAAGATTCTTGTTTTGAAAATATTCCATATTTACTTATTTATTTAATATAAATTTCTCCAAAACTTATTCCTATTCATTTTAGTTAAACAAATATCTTTTCCCATTATTATCCTTAATATTATATTCAACTTCACAATAATAATTTAAATTAACGAGTTTCCAAATTTTTATAAAATTCATATTCAATGAGTTTCCAAATTTTTATAACATTGATATTCCTTCCAAATATTACCTTAACCATGTTTTTATATACCCAAATTAAATTAAACCTTCTACTAAAAACAATTATTATTATTTCCAAGTCCTAATATTACCTAACAATTAATCTCATACCCTACTACTACCTAACAATTACTCCCACGAGCTTTTACAACAACTCCACCAGTGCTACCCATTCCAACTCTACTAGTGCTACCTATTTCTCTCCCGCGTTACCCAACTTTTTTTTTTCCACACAAAAAATCAACCTCTAACCAATTTTTTTTCTCATACCCTTAATATAAGCAACCTTGTAATTTTTATTTTTTTCACTAAGTAGGCATGTACAACCACAAAACCTCACTCTTTTGTTTTTTCTTTGTTTTCAACTCTCAAATCTCTTAGCCTCCATGCTCACAATTTTTATTTATTTATTAATATTAATATTTTTTTCCACATCCAAAACTATAATTTATTTTCTTTTCTTTTTTCTAGCTTTGTTAATTTGAATATTCAAAAAATTTCAATCTTTAATAATAACTCTACTTTTGTTCATAAATTTTCAATCTTTTTATTTAAAAATTAAATTAACAAACTCTAAGACAGATTGAGATTTTTCAAAAAATATCTAAAGTGTTCATACTAATTAACAAATCTAAAATACTAATGTAAATCTTACCTAGAAAACCGATCTTCAACTCTAAACCTCTAAATCTTTAGCCCTACATTGCCTTATATTCTCTTATCTCTCTGATTTTTATGTAATAGGATTTTCTAAATATAGAAGATAAGAAAAATCTAATTTATACCTAATGCTTTTAAATGCGAAAAGACTTTTTTACCCTTATTAAATTAAATTAATTAATTTTTCTAAATTACGGTTCTACCCCTAAATTGAGTTTGGAGTGTTACACCCTTCCCTCTTTAACAAAAGTTTAATTCTTTAAACTTGACATACATGAGTCTTGAAATAAATGAGGATGCTTTTAGAAAAACCGAAAGTCCAATAGAGAACACCTAGAGGAGGGAATGAGGGAGGGAAGAGGGGAGAGGAGAGGCGAGAGGGGGTTTGAATGGGTGATTTTAAAATTTAAAATAGAGATTTATATGTATTATCCCCAATTTTTATCTTGAAATATACTAAAGATACCCTGTATGACCAAATAGGCTGTACTTGAAATCTTTTAAGTATAAAAATATGATTTTTATCTTCTAGGGATAACTTGCAAGTTGTTAAATATAACAATTATAATCAATTATTCATTGATATAACAATGAAATTAAGAGATATGCAATGACATGAGATTTTTACTTGGAAAACCCCCACACTAATTATGGAGATAAAAAAAACCACGATGTCTAAGACCTACTAAACTAAATCCACCATATGAAATCAAGTTGCACAAATTTACTTGACCATTTTACCCTAAATACTTACTCTCCAGTACGTACAACTTAATTCACATCTACAACACGACAACCTTCAATTGCTCTAGTGGATTATTTCAATCTCGCTGAAGGGATGAAGGTCTTCAACTCAAGATTCAAAAATCAAATCCTTAAATGAGATATCGGGAATGGTGTGGCACTTTAGGCTCTCTCTATGAGACTCTTTTTTAAATTTCCTCAAACTTTATACGATCTTCTTCTCTAACCCTTAAGGAATTATAATGAGGTATTTATAGGAGTAAATCTCGAAGATGTTTAGCTTTAGAAGACTTCCAAATCAGATTTGCATAAAAGAATCTTGGTTGGAAATTCATGACCGCTCAAGCTTACTTTGGTGGCTTGAGCACTTCGGGCACTCGAGCAGTCTAAGGTGCTTGAATGGTCATTGCTTAGCTGCTGCTCCTTACTTAAGCATCATCTGTTTTTCAAAAATTTATAAAAATTAATTTTAAGTTCGAAACAATTACAAATCCTCTTAATACCTTAATAGAACCTAAATTGTCATAAGTCAAACCTTTTTAGATGTACCTGTGACTTTTTGGTTGGACGAACTACAACTGTTGATCTTCAATGGAGAGTAAGTTACTATCTAAAAAGACTTTTATGACCAAAGTTTAAATGGAACAAAATTGACAACATATAAATAAGACTCAATGTCTTAACAATCTCCTTATTTGGCAATTTTATGACAAAACATCGTTACATAAACCCACTTGAACTCCATAATGGAGTTTACATAACACACATTAACGTTTAATTAAAAATAAATTAAGGGAATGTTTTACATCATCTTGTAGTACTTATCTTCCAACCCTGTAACTTGTACACATACAAAAAACTATACCAAAAGTAAAACAATGTGAGATAAGATATGATCAAAACAACAAAACAGGATAGTTGGAGATTTTTCTTGATGAATTGTGAAAACATGTAAGGGAAACAAATCCTTGTAGCGACACTAAGGTATAAAACTAAGCTCGAGAAGAATATAAATTTATGTAAATCAACCAAATATAATAGAAGCTTAATAAGACACAAAGCTCAACTATGAGGCTTAGAGGTCTATTTTCAACCAGAAAATAGAAAGTGAAAACCATGAAAATAAGCTTTTGTGACTCAGAATAGTTCTACGGAGATAAATAATTCAAATAGAAGTATCTTGTAGGAAACATTTGTGTTAGGTATCTCTCTTATAATTCTAAGTTTTGCTTTCAAAGGTTGATTTAATTTCCTCCAATGTCTCAAGTTTAATTTCCTCCAATATTTCAATTAATTTTCCTTAAGAATTAAATGAATAAAAAAATAAATTAAATAAATAATTTAAAAATTATTAACTCCCCTATTTGTCAAGGATTTTCTTTATCTTTTCTCTATTATCTCAATGCATATGCTCCTCTTATTTAAGTGAGTGAAATATGTCCAATGATTTCCCTCATTTTCGTCACAAAATGGCAAAACATATTAATTATTAACATTGAAAAACACATAATAGATAAAGGGAAATAAGATCATCATATATATATATATATATATATATATATATATATATATATATATATATATAACAAAAATGATTCTAGATATATAAGATATGCAACAATGAATCAATCCAGATCAAATACACAAAACAATATATAAATAATAAACATCTAAGCATCCGGTAGAGGTGAAGGAATAGAACTCAAAGTGCCTCAGAATGGATCTAGGATATGATGTAATCAACCTATCCTCGAATCTCATAAAGTTGAAGATCATGTGAGTCTATTTATGGATGAAGACGGGCCATGGAATCTTAAGTCTCTTAAGCAATCAGGTCAACAAAAGAAGATGCCTCATGAGTAGCTAGTGAAGAACTTACACGAGCTTGACTAAAATGAGCCCTCAGAGCAAGCTCAGGATAATCTACCTTAGGAACTATGTCCTACTCCATATCTCGGAGCTCATCCTCCTCAGCTACTACTTCATGATCTGTCAATTGGGTTGTATCCTATGAACCATGATGAGCTTGAAGAGTCATCGGTCCACACATGTGGCTATAATGCTTAGCCTAAGAGCTCTCATCCAAAAGGGCATGGATAGCTTAGACCCCTAGTGTAGGGTTAATCTTGAATCCTACGTCCTCCAAGATGTAAGAGATGAGGAGGGTGAAAAGAAGAATGTCTCCTCGCAAAGATGGATCATAGAGAAAATTCATCGTATCTAAGATCACCTAGCTAATATCAAACTATTGGTCGGATAGTATAACATGAATAAATCGAGCAGACGATCGACGGATCTGGGTTCGATGAGTAGAAAGGTAGAAGAAGTAGGTAAAAAAAAATAGCAAACAACCTCTAAGCTAACAATCAAAATATAAGATGGAAGAGGAAGGAAAGTGCCAAAAATTGAAATTGGAATGATATCAAGCTCCCTTCTAGTAAGAGCATGTACCTCCAAAGAGAATGATGAAATGTGAGCCTCAAGTCACGACATGCTAAGAACATACTAGATGGAACGAGAAAAGACAAACAATGATTGACCATACATAGTCACCCGAAAGATGACTCCGACCACAAGCGAATGCATGTTTACGTAGAACATGCGAACAAAATGGGGGTAGTAAGTCCCATTAAGAGAGAACAAAGTCTTCCAACCTTGCTTTCTGGTGATGGCAGGGATAGGAATGTCTTGGAAAGCTCAAAAGTCTACGACACGCTTAATCTCTATGTTTCAACCATAAAAAAGGCATAGCATATGTCTTGTGCCTCCAAATAGTGAAAGTACTCAACTAAAAGAGTTCCTAGGTCGAAAAGACCCTAGACGGGCTTTAGTGACCTAGGAGAGGTCACTTCTCTTTAATGTCTATGACTAGCCATAAAGATGATGAAATATGAAATGACACAAATAACAGGTAAAGCTAACAAAAATATAAAGAAAAGCTAAATCAGTAGGAATACTAAAAACAATAGGTAGGATAATACTATGTGAATATAAATGAGAAATACGAAGTTAATTAACCTTAAAAGGTAAATAACGTATAATTCTTTTAATATATATTAAGTATGACTTTTTTGGATTTTCTTGGTACCTAATATAAGCTTCAACACTAAAAAATATGTTTGGACGACTCATTGTGTAGCATAATAAGCTTCTTATCATGCTTCTATAAAGTTTTTGCTCAATATCTTTTCTAGATGTATCCTTGCTAAGCTTAGTGGTAGTTCTCATAGGTGTCCTAGAGTGTTTAAAGGATTTTAAACCGAATTTCTTCGCTAACTCCCTAGCATACTTGGTTTGAGAAAGAAAGATTTCATATTTTAATTGTCTAATCTACAATCCTATGAAGAAGGTTAGTTCACCTACCATGCTCATTTCAAATTCAGTCTTCATATCCTCAGTAAAACTAAGGGTAAAGTCACTAGAGGTTACTCCAAAAACCATATCATCTACTTAAATTTGAGCCACTAATAACTCATCCATAGACCTATGTATAAACAAGGTTTTGTTAACTCCTTCTCAAACTTTTTCTCCAAAAGATAGGTTATAAGCCTCTCATACTAAGCTATATAGCTTACTTTATTCCATAAAGGGCTTTCTTCAACCTATAGACATGATTGGGGAATTTCAGGTCCTAGAAACCCTTAGATTGCTCAACATAAACCTCTCCACTCAAAATCCCATTCAGAAAAGCAATCTTGACATCCATTTGGTAAACTTTTATCCTCAAGGAGCATGTTATTTCCAAAAGTATCCTGATTGATTCTAGTCTAGCTATAGGTGCATATGTCTTTTCATAATCAATCTCTTTTATCTGTAAGTATCATTGGGTAACTAATCTTGCTTTATTCCTCATAATGACCCCATTTTCATCTTATTTGTTCTTAAAGATCCATTTTGTACCCATGATATGCTTATTTTTAGGCATGGGCACTAAGTATCACACATCATTCCTAGTGAATTGATTTAACTCTTCTTGGAGTGTGGTTGTCCAAGACTTATCACTTAAAACTTCCTCCATATTCTTTGGCAATTGGAAGGTATAACATACAAGACATATCTCATTTAACCTTGATTGTCTTCTTGTAACCACTCGTTCATTTACATTACCTATAAATTTTGAGATTAGGTGGTTCTTGGGTATTCTAGATCTATGCTTATTCCTAGTTTCTTCAAATGTGTCATCTAGAGGTATAATCTCATCTTTATTGGGATCAATGTCTCTTTTAGGGATATTATTAGAGTTATTTCCTATGGTCTCCACATTTTCAAGGTTATCCCCAATTGATTCCTAGGTTAAAATTTGACTTTCAATTATATTTTGATCATACCCAATATCACTTATAACCATATTAGAGGATTCGTGGAAAATCTATGAATTTTGATTATAAACCCTATAGGTTTTACTACTAGTAGAATAGCCTAGGAAAATACCCACATTAGATTTAATATCAAACTTCCCAAGATTCTTCCCATCCTTGAGAATATAACACTCACTACCAAATATCCTAAAGTACTTAAGATTAAGTTTCTCCTAGTCTATAATTTGTAAGATGTTTTCTTTGTTTTTTTTTGTCCCAGTCCATAATTCATAAGATGTTTTCTTTGTTCTAGGCCTAAGAAAAATTCTATTGGCAATATAACATGTTGTATTTATTGCTTTTGCCCAAAATTGCATAGAGGCATTATGCATATTAATCATTACCTAGCCATTTCTTCTAAGATTTTTTATTTTTTTTTATTTTTTTATAGTCACTTCATTTTTTTGAGGAGTTCTAAGGGCTGAAAATTCATGTTTTATACATTTTGATTCACAAAAGAGGTCTACATCGTCATTGTCAAACTTTCTCCCCTTATCACTCCAAATCTTTACAATTAGATGACCTATTTCCTCTTGTATTATGTTGAACAAAGATTTCAAGTACTCCACGGTTTTAGACTTCTCTCTAAGAAAACTCATAAAGGAGTATCTCAAAAAATCATTCACAACCACAAAGACACATCTCTTACCACCTCTACTCTCAATGCACATAAGACCCCTAAGATCCATATAAAAAAAGTCTAACAGTCAAATGGTCCTAATTTCCTTAACCTTTTTGTGAGAACTTTTAGTTTATTTACTTTTTATGCACTCTCCACAAATGGGTTTAGGTTCACCACTAAGTTTAGGGATACCTCTAACTTTTTCATTTTTCACTAAGTGCCCAAGGTCTCTATAGTTTGTGTGACCTAACCTTCTATGCTAGAGTTCAATAGGATCTAGCTTTGCCTTACTACACACAAAAGGTGTTCTAGAGTTAGGATTTATTGCATAACAATTGTCAATTGTCCTATGTCTTGTGATAATGACCTTTACATTTTCATTAACTACCTCGCATAAGTCTTAGCAAAAGTTCACCCTATGATCTTTGTCACATATCTAACTAATACTTAGGAGGTTTGCCTTAAGTCTATCTACATAGAGAACTCAACTAACTTAGAACAACTAGGGATAGATATACTTCATTTACCTTTCACACGAGCTAAGCTCTCATCTCCAAAAGTAATTGTCCCACCTTTATAATCTACAAGAGAAATGAAAAATGACTTGTCTCCTGTCATATGTCTAGAGCAACCACTATTAAGTACCACTCACTAGAAGATCTAACTTTAAGTGCAGTGAAGACTAATTGAAAATTAGCTTTATATTTTCTCATCCAGATTTGTTTAATCCCAAGTGGTGACTTAGAGAAACTTGGTTGACTTTTAGGCTTCTAATTAGTTTTATTCCTTTTCCCATTATTCAAGATGTTATTTTTAAGGGAGTTAAAATCATTCATTAGCCTACTCATTTGAGATTCAAATCTCTTTAGGAACTTAGTGTAGCATCTATACTAAGTGTGTCTTATTTTCTTACAATATGTGCATAGTGAAGAATTTTTAGGAGATGCTGCTTGGTTAGGGGTTTCATTTTTTCCTTTGAAAAACATAGTTTCTCCACTAGAAGGAGTTTCATCTTTATTAATGCACCCTAAACCTCATTTATCACCATGGGTTTTGCATTTATTAAGAATTTCATTAAGAACTTTAGTTCCAAGGTGAAAAATCTCATTCACAAATAAAGAAGATTTATTACTCTTTATTTCTCGAGTGAGAACATTATTCTTCTCAATGAGAGAATGATGTTCAGACTCAAGAAATCTAATTTTCTCAAGTAAATTAGTTTTTATACATTAAGCATGCCAATCTTGATTTTATGCGTTTCAAGAATATCATGATCTTTTAAATAGTTCTTAATTAGCTTTTCATGCTCAACAATAAGATTACTTAAGAATTCATCATTTCGATCATTAGTAAACTCATCATCACTATCACTATCACAATCACTATCATGCACATATTCCACAGATGCAATAAAAGTTAAAATGTTATTTTGATTATATTTTGTAACTTCAAAAATTGTGGAAGCACTCTCTTCAGAGTTTGTGTCACTCTATGTTGCCTGCATAGACTTTTTGATATATTTGGGGCTAGGACAATTAGTAGCAAAGTGTCTCAGACTTCTACAATTAAAGCATTCTATTTTCTTACATTTGGAAGAACCTTTATCATTTTCTTTGGATGATTGTTCATTAGGTCTCTTTCCTTTTCCAGATTCTTGATTTTTGTAAAATCTTTTGTTGGATTTCATGACCTTTTTAATTCTTTTAACCATATAAGACAATTCATCCGTAGTTATGTTATATGCCATTTCAATATCTTTTTCCTCATTCTCAAAGGCCTTAAAGACAAAGTCTTTAGGCTTTTGAGAATTTAGGGAGTACCATCTCATATGTTTGAATGGAACCAACAAGTTCATCAACTCTTAATGAATTGATGTTCTTGCTCTTCTCTGTGTTAGTAACTCTAGGTCTAAATCTTCCAAGTAGAGATCTCAATATTTTTCTTACTACCTTAGAATCCAAAATAGGTTCTCTAAGGTTAAAAGAAAAGTTCACAATATCACTTAATTCAAAATAGAAGGAAGAAAAGTTATAATTTTCAAGCATCCTAATATTCTCAAATTTAGTGGCAAATATTCTCAATTTAAAGATCTTTACAACAGACGTACCTTCATGAGTGACTTGAAAAATATCCTATGTTTTCTTTACATATTTGCAATTTGCTATCCTGCAAAACTTATTTGGACAAACTCCGTTAAAAATACTAAATAAAGCCCTAGCATTGGCTTCACTACTGTTTCATTCATGTTTAGGTTTAAGTTCTCTTGTTGATCTTCCTTGAGCATCAAGGATCAATGCAGGTCCTCATCCATTTTTTATTGAATTTCATACCCTTTCGCCTTGCATTATAAGGGAAAACATCATTTGAGCTTTCCAATGGGAATAATTATTCTCATCAAAGTAGGGTGGACTATTCAAAGGGACACCTCTTTTAGATTGTTCCATATCGGACTTACAAGAGCAATAAAAATTTGATTTTATCCCATATAATCAATAAAAATTTGATTTTTAATCAATATGATCAATAAAAATTAGATTTTTAATCAATACGATAAAATATCAATTTTTTTATCCTGCTTTTATACCAATTGAAAAACTTAAAGTCCAATAGGAAAGACCTAGAAGAGGGATGGATATAAAATTGAAAATAAAGATTTATATGTATTATCCCTAATATTTATCCTAAGAGATACTAGGGATATCCTGTATAACCAAATGGGCTATACTTGAAATCTTTAAGTATAAAAATATGATTTTTATCTGTTAGAAAAATTGGGCTAATCCAATCTAAGGTAATCATCCTATGGGGGGGGGGGGGGGGGGGGGGGGTGTGAAAATGGTGATGGTCTCTTTTTGCAAATTTAAATTTTATGTGAATGTAAGAGACAATTATATGCAAATATATAATAAAACATTATAAAGACAATTGCATATAAAGTAAAAAAGTATGGAAGAAAGAATGCAAACACAAGATTTTATAGTGGTTCGACGCAACCAGACCTACATCCACTCTCCTCTAGCTTCAATCCCAAGCTTGAGGTTCCACTATTTCAAGGCTTCCAAACCAAGCCTTCAAGCAATACAATTGGATTATAGTTCCAATCCACCTTCTTGGACTTTTGGCTCCAAGCACCCTTTACACTTCTCAAGAGATACCCCACTCTTGAACAACACCTTAAGTGATACTCCTCAATTGAGAATCCCTAAGTGATACCTCATACTTAGAATTTTCTTCTCAAAGATTTACAAATGATTTCACAAAATCCTAGTACAAAACTTTAGACTCAAATGATACAAGAAAACTAGGATTGAATGGTGCACTAAAGATATGCAAGTTTTAGAATACTGGTGCACTTAAAAAAACACTATTCCAATGCTCAAATATATTCAAGAAAGGTTTGGGAAGGTTAAACTCTGAAAACAATGAAGATTTGAGCTTTTTTATAGAGGAAAAAAATCAAACTAATTGTTGGGGATTTGATCGATCGAGCTGAGGGTTGATCGGTTGACTAGCCGTTAGCATTTAATGCTTGGCAGGTGACCGTTAGACCTTGACCACCCTTTGATCGAACCTCGATCAGTTGAGGTGGGGGTCGACTGATTCTTGTTCAACCTTGACTGATTCCTGTTCAACCTTGACTGGTTCATGTTCAACCTTGACCGGTTGAACAACCGTTCTAGAAGAGAGAGAAGGTTTTTTTTTTTTTTTTTGCACATCTCGACCGGTTGAGCTAGAGGTTGATCTGTTGAGCTGAGGGTCGACCGGTTCCTCATTCGGTTCAACCGGTTGAGCCATTTTTGGCTCAACAACCAACTTTTTCAACTTAAAACCTTTTAAAAAAGTTTGGAAAACATTTGACACAAGGTTTTAGTTGAAAACATGAAATCATTCAATTTTAAAATATTTAAAACAAAATAACTCTTGGATGATTTTGATGCATAAGTAAAGAATGTAATACATGAAAATCCTAGTGCACCAACCTTACAAAGAGGTCTTATGAAGCTTGGGTCTTGAAAAACAATTTTCTTTAAGGTTTTTTTCTTCGTAATGATTTCTCTTTGGCTTGATTTATCTTTATGATTGCCACTTTGGAAATCGTCTTGTCTAAACACACTTGAAATATAATAATTAGTTCTAAACCTTATTTTGTTTTCATAAAAAGCAAGATTAACCAAACTTTGGTTTCACATTATCTTCTAAGGATAACCTATGAGATGTTAAGGATAACAATGATAATAAATTATTCAATGATATAACAAAAAAAATTAAGAGATATGTAATGGGCATGAGATTTTTAAGTGGAAAGCCCCTCCACTAATTATGGAGATAAAAAACTATGAGATCTAATACTTACTAATCTAAATCTACTATACGAAATCAATTTGCATAGATTTACTTGGTCGTTTTACCCTAAGACTTACTCTTTAATACCTACAACTTGATTCATGTCCGCGATGCAACAACCTTCAATTTCTTCAATAGATCACTCCAAACTCACTGAAATGATGAAGGTCTTCAACCCAAGATTCAAATATCGAAACCTTGAATGAGAGATCGAGAATAGTGTGGCACTTTAAGCTTTCTATTTAAGAAACCCTTTTTGAAATCTCCTTAAGCTCTATACGATCTCCTTCCAATCTCCTTATAGGGGTAAATCTCAAAGAGGTTTGGCTTTAGAAGATTCTAAATCAAATTTGTATGAAAGAATCTCGGTTGGAAATTCATGATCATTACTAGCCTACTTTGGTAGTTTGAGCGTTTCAGGCACTCGAGTGGTGTGGGGCACTAAGCGCTACTCGCCACTATAGCATCCTTTGTTTTTCAAAATCTTTATAAAAATTAATTATAAGTTCAAAACAATTACCAATCCTCTTAACACCTCAATAAAACCTAAATTGCCTCAAGTCAAACCTTTTTAGACGTACTTGTGACTTCTCGGTTGAATGAACAACTTTTGATCTTCAATGGTGATCAAGTCACTATTTAAAAAGAATTATATTACCAAACTTTAAAATGAGCAAAATTTCCAAGATATAAATATGACTCAATGTCTCAACACTTTTCTCTTATCTCCTCCTCCAATTCCCAAGTAGCCTCTCAAATACTAAGATTGTTCCACTAGAACTTTACTAACTTGACAAGAGTAAGATGTAGTATATTTTTAATCACATAGACCACATAGGCCAAAAACCCTTGTTAATCTTTCTTAAGCAAGGAACTAGCTCGCAAGGTTGAGATCATATGCAATAGTTTATCCACATGTTTTTCCTCAAACTAAACTCAAGTTAACTAAAAATGTGGAAAGTCACCATTTTCTTAAAACAATCAACATAGACATAGTAGGAAACTAACCAATCCATCCCCAAAATCACATTAAAATCTTGAAGGTCAAGGAGTACTAAGTAAACTAACATCTCCATATAACCAATCATTACAAGACAACCTCTAAACATTATATTGTCCACAATAAAACGTCCTAAAGGAGTAGCAACAATCAAATCAAAGTTTATACTAGTAATAAGCATACCCAGCAAACCAACAAAAGATACTAATATTAAAAAAACATGTTGAGCTTGAATTAGTCATCGAGAAACCAATTGGACAATTTAAAAAAAAAAAAAAAATGGAATTTATACCACATGAAACTTAAACTTAAACTAATGCGCCACTCATATATCTCGAAACTAAACTAAATTAAGTTCCCAACAAGATCATAACTTGATGCTCTGATACCGCTCTATCACACCCTAAAACCTACTCCAAGGGTATGACAGTCATTTCATACCTTAAGGTTGAAGACTCAAAGTAGAATGACACAAACATTCATCTTGTAATTGGATGGTTTCCAATCACTAAATTCCTGTTCAAAGTATTAAAATAAATAAATTCTATAATCTTAAATTTCCAACTTTAAAACTAATACATCAACCAAAGTATTATTGTCCAAATATCTCTAAACTCAAATAATTTAAATGAGAATTAAATTGTGAAAAAATAGGTGTTGCTTTGAATAACACTTGAATAATCAAAAGTCCAATAGAATTTAAAAAATTTTAAAAATAATATTTATAAATTATAATCACTTTTCTTATCCCAAGATATTATAACAATAACTCAGATATGCAATTAGGATTTCATCCCAATTTAAAAATTGATTTTCATGGTTAATTGATATCAATGATTAACAATATATGTTGAAGAATGTTAGAGATAATAATAATCACTACCAAAATGACCAACTTAACAAACTCAACAATAATCCCAACAAATCAATAATTGGTTATAAGTATAACCACCACAAGATAACCAATTCAACTAACTCAATAACCAATTAACTAACCAATCTAATATATTTAATATATTCAGCTAGAATATATGCAGGAATAAAAATGAACCTTCTAAAATAGCCCTGCAAGATATTAGGTTAAAAAAAAAACCTATTCTAGGCAATTCAAACGTAATATCAAATATAAAGAGATAGACAATGAGACACGAGATTTTTATGTGGAAAACCCCAACAAATTATGGGACAAAAAACCATGAGGTCTAAGACCTATCAATATAAATCCATCATTTGAAATCAAGTCACACAAATTTACCTGATTGTTTTACCCTAAAGACTTATTCTCTAGTACCTACAACTTGATCCATGTCTGTGACACAACAACTACTTGTTGCTTCCTAGTAGATCTCTCGGTCCCTCCGAAGGGTTTATGGCCTTCAACCAATAATTCAAATAATCGAATCCTTAAATAAGAGAACAGGAATGGTGTGGCAATAAGGTTTTTCTCACCAAAGAGTACTTCTAAAGAATAAGAGGTCTCCAACAACCTCCAAGACCTTTATGATCTTTCTAATCTCCAATCTCTTGGCCTGAATCTCTAACACTCAAAGAGTTACAAGAGAGGTATTTATAGGCAAAAATGATAAGGATTTCGGTATCTTAAGTTTCCAAATTAGAGTTGGATTGAAATTCATTCAAAATAGGTTTCTAAACTCGACAGGATTGTCATGACCGCTTGAATGCTCTAACCATTTGAGTAGGATTAATCGCTTTAGCAGTTCCTACTTTTTGAAAAAACATTTTGAAAACTTTTTAAGCTAAAACAAATGATACCGAACATTTTATACCTCAAATAAGCCTTGGTATGCCATAAGTCAAACCTTTTTAGATATACTTGTGATTTCCCAGTTAGACGAACAACAACTTGTAATCTTCAATGAAGAGGAAGTCACCATATAAAAAGACTTCTATAGTCAAACATAAATTGAAACAAAATTACCAACATATAAACAAGACTCAATATCCTAACAATCTCGCCCTTTGGCAAGTTTGTGACAAAATATTGTTACTTAAACGCACTCGTATTCTCATAAAGGAGTTTACATAACACACATTAACTTTCAATTAAAACTAAACTAAGGGAATGCTTTGCAACACTTTGTAGTACTTATCTTCTAATCCTATAACCTACACACATACATAAAATAAATATTAGTTTTATTTTTCAGGTGATTTAGGTCATCGCTACCACGTCCTAGATTTTGTTATTATCCTTGGATTTTGATTAACACCACCGCGTCTTAGGATGTCTTTATTATCCTTCAATTTCAATCATCATGATTGTGTCCTAGGTTTCTTTTATTATCCTTTGATTTTGGTCATCATGATCACATCCTAGGTTTTCTATATTATCCTTTGATTTTAGTCATTGCGGGCACATCCTAGGTTCTCTTTATCATCCTTTGATTTCAATCATCGCGACTATGTCCTAGGTTTTCCTTATTATCCTTTGATTTCGGTTACCGCGACTACACCTTAGATTTTCCTTTTTATCATTTTATTTCAATCATTGCAATCGCGTCCTAGATTTTCTTATTATTCTTTTATTTCAATTATTGTGACTAAGTCCTAAAATTTCCTTTTTATCCTTTGATTTCAATCATTGCGACCACATCCTATATTTTCTTTATCATTCTTTTCCAGTCATTGCGATCATGTCCTAGGTTTTCTTTATTATTTCATGTCGCGGCTTTAGTTTAGAGTCTGTTCAATTGTGAGCCACATTTTTAGTATTAAGTGTGTTCAACTTTGAGTCACAACTTTAGTATCGGGTTGGCTTAGCTTCAAGTTGAGCCTTTAGTAACAATTTTGTTTGGCTTGAGGCCACACCTTTACATTATCAAAGTTTAAAAATTTCGAGTTGCACCTTTAGTTTCGAGTCTATTTGGCTTTGAGTTGTGCCTTTGGTTTCGAGTCATGACTTTGGTTTTGAGTCATGCTTTTAGTTATTAGTTTCCTCTTATTTCTTTTCCTCTATCCTGTTCAACCATTTATTCATTATTTTGATAGCATAGTCTTCATAGACTTTCTTTGTAAACACTGCTCTAAACTTTCCTTAGTAGAGCCATCCCAGAGTTTCATGAAGATATTTCATCTTCATTTTTGGTGGCACTTGAGCTCATAATTTTTTTATGGTAAAATTATAATTTTTTCAAAGAAGATCACAATTTTTAAAAAATAGAAAATCAACATTTTTAAAGGGTAAAATCAGAATTTTTGACTGAAAATTATAATTATTAAATGGAAAATCATAATTTTTTTGGGAGAAAATTATAGTTTTTGAGAGAAAATAAAAAATTTTAAATAGATAATTAGATTTTTTTTTTAGGGTAAAATCAAAATTTTTGAGTGAAAATATTTTTTTTTTTTTTAATAGAAGATCAAGATTTTGAGAGTGAGAATCAATTATTTTATTTTATTTTTTGAAAAAAATTCCAATTTTGGAAAGGGCTTGGGTGGATTTTGGGAAAGGGGGCTTCTTTTATTTATAAGGGAGGCTTCTTCCTTTATTTGAGGGTTTTTTATTTTCTCACAGGACAAAAAGGGAGCCACCAAAAAAGGAAAACGAGAGGGGTTGTCAAAAGAAAGAAAATGTGGGGGTGCCAAAAAAGAAAAGGAAAAATAAAGTGATAGAGAATAGAAGAAAAAGGAGGAGAGAGAAGGGAAAGAAAAAAGCGGAGAGAAAGAAAAACGGAGAAAAAAATATTTTTGTGTTAGAAGATTCGAGATGAATCTAAGAAAGGTACAATTTTTTTTTATTTGTTTATCTATTTATTTTTATTTTTATTTTTATTTTTGCTTATTTATTCATCTTTGTTGTTTATATTGTAATTAAATTAGAAAATGTGATGAGTTGTATGGTGTTGTTTATATAAACCAGTTTGGGCTTGGATAGTTCAAACAATCATTTCTTGTACCATAAATTTTTAAATTCGAATATTATTACTTTATTTTATTGATATATTTATTTATTTGTTGTATATTTATATTAAGATTTTTATTTTTAAATTAATTAATTATGTGTGATTGTATGAATTGAGTCATTGCTATCTATTAATATAAATAAAACTTGTAAAATCATTTTTCTTAATTAATGTTGTAAAATTATGCAAATTGAAATCATTGCTCACAATAATTGTCAATAAAATCAAAGAACCATTTTTTTTAACAGTAATAAAAAAAAAACAAAAAAACATTTTAAATAAATTTTGTGAGGTTGTATGAATTGGGGTGACTTTTGTATATTTACGTTAAAAAACATTGTTTCTCTTAAAGTAATTTTGTGTGATTACATGAATTGAGTTGTTTTTATCCATTAACATTAATAAAATAAGGAAAGTAAATTGAATCACTAATGTTAACCAAATCATTGTTTTATAATTGTATTAATACTAATAAGAAAAATCATTTTTTGTACACTCATATGAATTGAATCAATTTTTTTTATATCAATATTAATTAAAAAAATCGTTTTGTGAATTACTTTTATAAGTTTCTGAAGATTAAGATTAGATTTGTGACGTATTGTATTTTTTTATGATGAAATTGTTAAAAAAAATTATTCTATTAAATTAAGTTTGTGCATAATTCGAATCAAATTTATTACCATTGTCATATGTATTAAATTTAATGATGCAAAGAATATGTGTTTTATGAACTTTGTAAATATGTGCATTAAAGTAGAATTTTATTATTATTATTATTGTATATTAAGAATGTGTTGATCAAAATCTTACCGTTATTATTGTTGAGATATTTTTATCTTATTATTATTTTATTTATTTATTGTTATTCTATTATTAAATCTTTTTATGAGATTAAAGTAAAATTCATCTCATGAATCAATTTGATAATAATTTTAATTTATGCGTAATTATATTTGTGTAATTAAAACCAAATTCTTAAAATTGTTAATGCGATCTTATTTAGATAAATAAAACCATATAATTTAAAGACACCTATTTTCTTTTTCTTATTATTAAAAATGTATCTATTAATTAATTAATTCAAATAAAAGTTTTCAACACTTTTTTATTAATGATCAAAATGGATTTAGAGGGATGTTACGTGGTATCGTTGTATCTATAAGTGACCTAACTTCGAATCAATTATAGGTTCATAAACTTATTATTATTTTTTAAATAATAATTAAAATAAATGATAATTGAAATTTAAAAAAAAAATTCAATTTAAAAATGAGTGAGAATACATGTGAAAAATATATCTCATAGCCTCCGCGTGAAACTTTTTAAATTATTTTAACCATTTTGACTCCTCTTTAAAATTAAAATTTGAGAAGGGAGATGCCCACGTCTACGCCAGTGATGCCTCCACGCGATAATTTGTTTTTGCGCTGAAAGTTTCATGACTGCTTGTGTTCAGGAGTGTCTCGTGTTCTTGTAGGCCCTCAATTTTGGTTGTTACCCTCAATGTTGTAGAATTTCAAAGTCTGGTCTTTGTTTCCAAATATTATTAGACTGACTGTAGAACGTAAGCGGGACTGAAAAATTTATTTCATATGTCTCGTTAATTTGTCGGGGTGGGACCGGAGAGCAGGAAGAATTTGGCCTGAGGATAAAAATGCTTGAATAAAAGGGCCATATGACTTGGACAAATGCGAGTGGAGAAGGACTAGGAATGGGTTGGCTTGTCAGAGGTCTTCTCGCACGCCTGCCCGTAAAGTCGAACACAATTAAGCCGGGAGTCTCTCGCTGTGCGGCTGCTGAGCTGGCCCAGTCACTCGTCCACCATCTCTGGGTCATCTTACCACGCTTTGATCTTTACAACCCAGCATTCGTTTTAAGGTCATTTGATTAAAAGGATTTACCACAATTTACAAAAATAAAAAGAAATAATTTTTTAAATACTTGAAATAATAAAAATATTCATGTCAATAATTAAAATATTTATTTAAAAAGTAAGTTATCCTTTAAACAAAATTATAAAAAAAGTTAAATTCATAAATATGAATTTTTTTTTATCATTTTAACCGATTAATCATTCTTTTTATGTTTTAAATTTAATTGTTAAATTTGAAATAATGAACATTTTTGTATTTAAAAAAATATTTTATTCAAATTGACGAAAGAGCCATCAAATACGAGAATGCAGTGAATTTTTTAAAAGCTCGTTAAAAGGTCTTTTATGTAATAAAGATAAAGAAATACTCTTTTTGTTAAACCAAAGAAAATGAAAATATTATAATGTGTTTTTATTTCGAGAATAAAAGGGTAAGGTGGTGATTGTTTTTTTGACTTTTTACTTAAAACAATTTAATTTTAGAATTTAAGTTGTTTGTTTTTCTACTTTTTTTTATCACTTATTATAAATTTTTTATTAAATAAAAAAAATCAAAATATATAATTTTTTTTAAATAGAAAAAATAATATATTAATTTTTTTATTTTTTAATACTTAATAAAAATTAAATATTATAAAAATAAATAATCTAATATTTAATACTATTAAATATTAATATTCTATTTAGAATTAAGTAAAAAAATAAACATTACCTAACTCTGTTTCCAACCATCCGTGCTTCAATTAAAAAAAAAACTGACTTTATTGTGTGGTCACTTTCGTTATCCGATCAAGAATCTGCCATTTTGCACTGCTGGGCCAGACTTAAAAGGCCCCGAATGTCAAGATCACCGCCCTTTGACTTCGACATCTTAACAACCCAAACTTTAATTCCATGATTTAAGCTTTTCCATAGAAATTGAAATAACGTGCATCTTCTATATCACAAACAAAATCATTTACGAAAGAAAAACATTTTCTTGACATTCATGAAAGAGGCTATCAGAGATTCAGACATGACTAGCCAGTGCATTTTTTGAAACTCGTTACAAAGGGCACTTTGGGAGCACTGATTTTAATTATGTTAGTGCATTAATTTTATAATATTTGTGAACCGCTGACCAGTAAATGACATGGCCTGAGGCCTTCATTCGCTCATTTCATGAAGTCATAGCGTGCGTACACTAGTTGTCTCATGCTGTCATGCGTAGGGAAAACGGAACACTCAAACCCGAACAATTTTCCCATTTCTGAGCTCCCACCGTCTCTTCCATAGGAGCAGACTCATTCATAAAAAGAATGCGCCTCTCGATTATCGCTGCAAACAGAACTCCAGTTAGGAACTTAGGAGCAAAACTAGTCAAGGAAGAAAGTATGCCCCGCCAACGCAGTAACTTATCTAAACTTGATCGAAGTGCAGTAGAACGAAACAGAAGAATGCATATGAAAGATCTTTTTTCCAGGCTTGCTTTTCTTGTTCCTACTCGACCATCCAAGGTATGTACTCCCACCAACATCACTACGGGTGAATATCGCTCATCTCTCTCTCATCATTGTGAACTAATGTAAGTATTGCATGCGTGGATACATTTGCAGTCCTCTTTACATGTGTCGTTGGATCATGCCACCACTTATATAAAGCAATTGCAGAAAAGGATAGAGACGCTGAAGCAAACGAAGCAACTACTTCAAGGCAGCACTGATGAGACTGGAGGTGTAAGATATCAGATGAGTGGCGCCTCCAGGTCACCAGTGATCACTGTAAGAGATATGGGTTCTAGTTTAGAGCTACTTCTGATTAGCGGGTCAAATAAGAAGTTCAGGTTGCATGAAGTTATCAGTGTTCTGGAGGAAGAAGCAGCTCAAGTTGTAACTGTTAACCAATGCATAGTGGGGGATAGGATCTGCTATAGTATACATTCCGAGGTATGTCGAAGTTAATAAAAAACCATCTGCATCGTCGGACTAATGCTTTGGAATACATTATTTCCTTCCATCGCCTCAGTCTTTCTTTCATAAATATGCATAATTATGCCTGGTTAATTCATTTTTGCAGGCTGTTAGCTCTAGAATTGGAGTAGACGCTTCAAGGGTGCATGAGAGATTGAAGGAACTGATTTTTTGAAGTATTCGGATCAGCGCCGCTCACCTAGACATCCTTTTCCAAAGAAAGGATGGACGCAGCAAATTGTTGTTCTTGTTGTTGTTGTTTTTTTTTTTTTTTTTTTTAATGCTTATTAGATTATTAGAAATGGTAAAATGGCTTGTGTAGTTTCATTTCCACTCCATTTGGATGTAATTTAAGGGAACTAGTTCACAAATTTCGTGTATCTTTCTGAAGCATTCATTTGAATAACATCATGCATCCTCTACTTCTCCCACCACATGCATGTGTGAAAGATCATAAGAAATTATTCATCTAAAGCAGGAAGTTGAGTAAATGCTATTGACACTCTTGGAAGGTATTAAGGCTATGATGTCGGAGAGTATTAAGAAAAAAAAATATATTAAAAAAAATAATTTTTCATATTTGATTTTATTATAAAAATGTATATAAAAAATCAAATATTATTAAGATTATTTAAAAATTTATATATTTTAAAATTATTTAATAGGTAGAATATAAATGAAACGAGTTTAAAAGTTATGAAAAAAATAATTTATTGAATTTAATTTTTTTTCTTTCTTTACTCTTTCTAATCATATTTTTCTTTTCTATTTTTTTTTTTTAAATTTTCAGAAATCAAATATAATGGAATGTTAATAATGATAGGGTAAGAATAATAAGGCCCTCTATTTCTTTTGTTCCCTCTTACTTCGCCATACAAATTTATACCTGTTAATAAGAAATGATGATGCAAGTGCGGAAGAAATGCACCTCCAAGTACATATAGGGCAAAATAACTTCAATCCTCCAAATTTTTACATACAATGTGCATGTCTGGTGTTTATGAATAAAATCTCAGTCAAGTTGTCTCTACCAAGAGCTTGAAATTTGAAGGTGATGTCTGCATGTGTTCTCATGTGGCGCTAAACAATGTCTGAATGCAACTTGAAGGCTGGCAGTGAGTTGCCTTCGCTTTCTTTTGTACTCCACAGAACTCTAATGCTAAAGGGTACACGTACAGCTAGCCTACATGAAGCTCTGGTTGGGTACATAAATCTCTGCTAGCTGTTTAACATAAGACATGGTGATCAATTAAATTGAAATGTTTTATTTGAAATTTGAAGTTTCATATAATAAAGTAAGAATAATGATAACGATAAGGATAACAGTAACAATAATATTGGTAAATAATTAAACAAACGAAACTCTAGGAAGTTGACTCCTCATGTATATTTTAATTCCTAGAGCTACAATTTGGGTGAGTTGATCTTTGAATTTCTTCAAGCAATCTCAACCCAAGCCGAAAGTTTTAATTCACATCTTAGCTCGTAGTTGCTAGAAGAATGAGTTGTAGAAAAAGGAAAAGCTTGAACTTTTATTTCCAAGTACATTAACGGAAGTTGTAGAGAACTTCAAGTGCATGAATTGTCTTGGTAGAAATAGGAAAAGAAATATTGAAGGTAAAATGGTTAGCATATGCAAGGAAGCAACCAAAACGAGGCATATAAGTATTTAAATAAGTCATATGGGCACCGTTGTCACACTGAATTTTTACTTAGGTTGTTATAGAACACTCCTTAGTTTTTATCTTTTATTATGTGTTTACATATCATCTACTAATTTATTAAAATTGTAACCGTTAGCAATAAAAGAATATTCTTTGAAACTATATTGCCATATTCACAAGAGTATGGTCATAGATCCGTATTCTTATGAATATGATTTAATGGTCATATTCTTAAGAACGCGATTAAGAGTTTGTGTTCTTTATAACACGACATATTAATTGTGTTCTAAACAACATGGTTATTATAAGTTAACTCATGTTGGTATCTCAAAATGGATATAGCTTTTAGCCCGTTTATATTTACTATAATACCCACTTTAGGCACCACTTCAATATAAGAACTCTAATAAAAAGAGAATTTGAGAAAAAGAAAAAGAATGTTAGATAATGAATTTCAAATCAAGAATTCTATTGAAGTGTGGACATGCAAGATAGGAAAAAGAATCCAATAAATATGGTAATTTTTGAAGTGTATGACTTTATCACTCTTTCTTTATGCTCATAATTTTCACCATTATTATTAAATATTAAAAAATCTTATTTAAATGAATTTAACAATGAATAAAATTTATTTTTATCATTTGCATTTAAAAAAAATCAGTAGTTTAATTTATGAAATTGATTTTTTAAATTGAAAATAATTATGTGGGGATTAATTGGACACAACACTATTTTTAGCATGCGAAAGTTATTATTCTCGAGTAAAAATTTGAATCAACTAGGTTTTCTATTATTAAATTTGAAATATTATAACTATAGATTAGAAAAATACATGATTAGTATGTTTAACAAATATGTAGTATTTTTAATAATTTAAAACATTTAAATAATTTTATTAATTTTACATATTCAAATATACAATTATTTAATTATATTTATAATTATTTATTTTTAAATATTCAAATATTTAACAATTGTTTAGTATAGGGTTAAAATAGTCCATTTCTTATCATTGCCTTTCCAAATATCATGTTCCTCGCCAATACGAGAGGAAGGACATTCCTCGTTAATGAGTTTGTGTGGCCTTCCTCCAAAGTAAACCTGCCACAAATGAATTGTGGAAAGAATTTTCATCCTCTCTTATTTTGACTCCAAGTCTCCAGCCCTCAATTCCGCAACTTTCAAACAGAGAAGATGACACGCTAGACGTAGTTGCAATTAAAATCAAATGATTCACACTGTGAAAAGGACCCAGATTATGACACAACCTATTAAAGCACCATCAATATCACGGACACTTAGAGAATTGCAGGGTTCAGAAGTAATCTCCGCCATTTTTGAACGGTTTTCGATCGGCATCCAAATGTGCCATTCGTAGACAGACCTGGCCCCCTGCGTCCAATGCTTTCGCAGGTGACTTTTTTTTTTCTTTTTTTTTTTCCTGGAAAACACCAGGATTTTGAAAATCTATGAGAAGATCACAACGTTGGTGCTTCATTTGAGAAACTTATATCTAACTTGATCAGTGTTTTACCCAAAATCAATAGTTTCGATGAGGATTTCGCCTTATTCATTGTTTAAAATGACTCCATTGTTTCTTTTCAACATACATAAATTCATTATTATTTTTTTTTTTCATTAAGCAAATAAATTTAAAATTAAATAAGACTTAATGTGTTAGATTTATTAACAAATTAAGAAATTTTAAAAAATAATTTGAAACTCAAATAATAAACTTATTCATACTAGAAATTTATCAATAAAAAATGGCTCATAATGACTCTATTATTTTTTTTTTTGCTCATGATGATATTTTTTTTTATAAATTTTCTCACTATAAAAATGAATTTCAAATTAAATAACACTTTGTATTGAATTTATTAATAGGCTTAACAATTTTTAAAAACAATTTAAAACTCAAAAATAGATCTAATCATTAAAAAAAATAATAAATCAAAACTATTATATTATGACTCATAATTTTATTGTTTCTCTCATCCACATAGCTATATATATTATTTAATTTAGATAAATAAATGATAAATTAAGTAAGATATAATTAGTAATTTAAATTCTTTAATGATTTTTTATTTTATTTTTAAGAATAATTTTGAATTCAAAAAATTGATTCAATTAATTGCATATTAAATTAAAAATATTTAAATATTATGTTTGTAATTTAATACTAAATATCTACTTGATTCATTTACATATTAAAAAAGTTAAACTTAATTTATTATTAATTTTAAATAAAATTTGTTAAAATTATTATTTTAAATTATTATTATTCATCTTTAACCCAAAAAAAAGAATTATGCAAATGTTAACATCCTTAAGTTTCTCACATAGAAATTATTTATTTTTAATTACAAAACTATTTTTTATTTTTAATAAGACTTAAATTAAATTTAATTTGTATTATATAAATTGAATCTATAAATCTAAAATAATAAATTATATTTAAAAGTAACTTATTTGAATTTTATTTTTTTTATTAAAACAATATGTATAACATCCTTATTTTTATAAAATAAGTTTAGGACTTTTAACTTTTTATTGAAAATGATTTATTTTTAGACTTTAAATTTTTGTTATTTTACTTTTTTTTAGGACTTATTAGGAATCTTTAACTGAATAGAAAATGTCAAAATATTTAATTTTTTTATATAAAAAATAATATATTAGCTTTTTTACTTTTTAATACTTAAAATGAATGAAATATTATAAAAACAAACCATCTCTAATACTTAATAGTGCTATTTAGTTTTAATTTTTATTTAGAATTAAATAAAAAAAAACAAATATCCCAAGTCTCAGTTATCTGCCAATATTTTTATCAAAATGGCTAGGGCAACCTCAACACTCCCTGGGCATGACGTGGCTCCGCCAATAGGCTGTAAGCCTATGTAGTGTCAATATCTTGGCACACGCAAATCACGTAGCATGAAAAGTCTTTGAAAAATGTGGTTCATGTATCCGAATGAACCTGCTTTTCTGCGTACGCGTACTGAAGACTATATGGTATATACCATGTTTTGAAAAATTACGTATTGTATTTTAAAGCATAAAGTTGAATCTGGCACATTTCTGGAGCCGAAAGTGGGTGTTTCCCCACAACTTGGCAAACGAACACGAAGGACAACGTCGTATGAGAAACGTACGCACACTTTTCTTTTTCGTAATAATAAGGTAAAGCTTCAAAAATACTTTTTTTTTTTTGTTTTCATTTATGATATCTACATTTAATTTCTTTTTATGATTTCTTTACATATTTATATTTAATTAAACTATTTTAAAAATATAATTCCTCAAGGAGACCCTAATAGAAATCAGCTTCTACCTTTTATATTAAACTTTTGATGTTAAGCGCTGTTCAGAATAAGGTTTTATTGAATCAATTAATATAGTTTGTTTGTTTTTGTGTTATATATGCAAAATAAAAAGTATAGTTTTATTTTATGCTTTTCTTTTTTTTAAGAATATTAGGAAAAAAAGCCTTAAAATTATGAAAATCAACCTATATATTGAAAACAAAATTTTAAAATGAAAATTTATGAAATGTTGCTATGAAGTTATGACATGCTTTCCGTTTTCAAAATAACAGTACGTCAGTGACCGGGACTTAAAATTTTGTTTTATCAGACATAGGAGTCGTAGCCTTGCGTGATCGCTTACGCCCATCTGAGTCACTAGCTGGGTTGGCCTGGAGATCATTTAAGAATTGAGATAAAGTGGGGTATAGTTATTCATTTTCTAGTCCTCATACATAGAACTAGAATCAATTAGAATGTTGTGCGGCAGAAAACCTGTCAGTTCACATTTCTGAGCTAGTTCTGTCCCTCTCACGGGACATATATATTCACCACTGTATATGGCCGACTAGCCGAATACTTCTTAATTCGTATCATTCTTTATCTTGGTTTAGGATTTCCGTCTGCTTTTCGGCAAAGAAAAGATGCCCCCCCGGGGGAGTAAGGTAGCTACGCTCAGTCGAAAGGTGTTAGAAAGAAACCGAAGAATGTTCACAAAAGATCTCCTTTCCAAGCTTGCTTCTCTAATTAATCCTACCCCACAGGCACCCAAGGTAAGTACTAACACCGTCGTCGGTCACTTTTCTCTTTGTTGTGAACTAATGAAGTTACTGCATACATGCATGCATGCATGCATACATATATAGTGGAAGTCACTTGATGTGCTGGATCAAGCCACCGCTCATGTGAAGCAATTGGAACAAAGGGTAGAGATGCTGAAGAAAAGGAAGCAACAACTTGAAGGCAGCACTGATGAGACTGCAGGCATGAGGAGCTCGATGTCAACTGTTTTCACAGTGACAGAATTGGATTCTGCGATAGAGGTATGTTTGATTAGCAGGTCAAATGACAAGTTCATCCTGACCCAGGTTCTAGATGTTCTTGAGGAGGAAGCAGCTCCTGTTGTAGCTGTTAGCTACTCCCGTGTTGGCGATAAGATCCACTATATAATTAATTCACAGGTAGAAATATCTTCAGATGCAATAGAACAGATTGATTCCATTGCCAGTCTTTGTTTAGTATTAATTTCATTTGATTGATTTTTGCAGGCTGTTTGTTCTAGAATCGGCATAGACTCTTCAAGGGTGCATGAAAGATTGAAGAGGCTGACTGCAGGGCCATGAGAAAAATGCACTGCAACACTATCTTTACTTGTTCCAAATGCTTTGAAGATGATGGGAAATTGGCGGATATGGCGTTCTGACCCTCTATGTGGGTCTCACACATATCCTAAATTTATATTGTATTTCAATTAATTAGGAAACTGAAATTTTAAATTGACGACACTGGGTAGTCCAGTTCTGCCAATATGCATGTATATATGTATAATTTTTTTTTTATAAATATATATAATATGGGAATCAACAGATTTTCAAAGTCATGGTGAGGTCTGCATGTAATTTCCTGGGGAGTTAGTTACATCCAGATGTCATCTAAGGGTAGAAGTAAGTTGGCTTTGCATGAAAATGCATGGAAAGCAGCTATATGCTGTAATAAAAAGTATATAGAGCCAACCAATAAGAGAAGGTTACGAGTCAAACTTAAGATGTTATGTTTTCAAAATTTTAAAGTTTGAAATAAAGATAATCATAGAAAAGTTTCAGCCAGTTTACTCCTAACGTCGACTTTCTAATGCTACAAAATGGGTGAGTTGGGTTGAGTTTGGAGCCAAAGGCCTAATTTTGTCGGGAGCTCCCCAACCGCACCCAATTCCATCAAAGGCTGAAGTTTCAAATTTATCGTGCATAACAGGTTAGGGTCTATTTGCTACAGAATGGGGACTGAAGAAAAGAAAATATATTTGAATTGATATCTCGAGATAAATAAATGAAACTTAATAATTAATTTTGCTGTGTGTATTTTCTTGGTACACAAAGAACCTAAGCAAGCAATAGCAAGCACATGACATATACTCAACTGTTGCCAAAGTAACTTTTAGTTACATATACCCAATTTTCCTTTGGATCAATTATAAGCAAGTACACAAGCTATAATTCATCATTTTATTTTATGGCTAATTTCATTGTGACCCCCAAAGGCTTTGTATAAATACATTAAGTCAGGTTTGAAATTTAGTCAATTAGCATCCTTATAAGTATGTTTTATATATAAATTTTATTTTTTAAAGAATAAAATTTAGTTTTTTAAAAACGGTTGAACACTTCTATTTAAAATATTTTTACTTAAAATCGCTCTAAAAATTAAATTTGGTAAACAAAATAAATTAATATAATAGGAGTGCTAATTGAGAAAATTTTAAACCAATGGTGATTTAATGTATTTCCACCAAATCTTAGAGGTTAAATGAATTTAACCATTTATTTTATAATTAATAGATGAGTGGGCTATTGAAGGGGAATGATAAGAATAAAATTTAGAGTTGAAGAAAAAGTGGAAAATGAGGAGATTGATTGTGGGCTCCATTTTATCAAAACCACCCGTAAACTTAAAGGTTATGTTTAGTTGGGAGTATAAAATATGATACAATATATATATTTTAAGATATTATATCTTATTGGATGTAAAATACATATACTAATATATGATTTTCAATAATATAATGACGTTGGATATATATATATCTTATGGATATGATATTTTAAGGTATCATATGTAATGACATATGTTATATTATATTTATATTTAATTTATGAAATAAATAAAAAATAATATGAATTAATATATATTATTTTTAATATTTAAATTAAATAAAAATTATATCACATTCCAATATTTTCTATTTAAAAAATAATTATTTTATATTTAACAATATTCATGATTAAAATATTTAAACTTTACAAATAATTTTTTCATATTATATTATTTAACATATAAAAATAATTTATATTTCATATATTAATATTATTTTATAAATATTTTTTATTTTTAACCATAAATTTAATTTATAATAAAAAAATTATTTTACAAAATGAATACATAAAAAAATAAAAATTTGATAAAAAATAAATTTATGATATATGAAATATACCTATCCCATATCTTAACATAAAATATATTTATCCTCTGGGATAAAAAAAAGAAGTTGAATAACATATCCCACCACTTATCTTTGATTGAATATAGGATATAATAAGTGATGATATAACTTATTTTATTTTATCATAAACCAAATATAAAATATGATATAATATTTAATTTTTTTATTCTTTTTCATGTATATCCGATCAATCATGACAAAAAAGAGCTAGGCAACGGTGTGTGGGGGGTTTGGAATGTATGAGACCAAATCCTATCCTTGAACTTCTAGAAAAATTAGATATCTAATAATAGAAATATCACAAGAGTTGTATCAATCTATTGGATCTATTAATAAGACTTTTATGCCTATGCCTTGTGTAACTCCAAAGACTTTTATGCCTATGTTTTGTGTAACTCCAACCCCACCAACTGGAAAAATTGGATGTCTACCAATGGGAATATCACGAGGGTTGTATCATTCTATTTAAACTTTATGGATCTATTAATAAGACCTTTATGCATATGTTTTGCTTTGTGTAACTCCAACCCCACCAACTTAACAGCTAGTTCCACAATTTTCCATGGACTTTGACAAGAGGTCATGCAATTTGATACCCAGAAACGCACACCATGTAAAGGACACCAAAGTGTCAACTATGGCAAGCATTCTTGTCTGCCACTGCTCTGGAAGAAATTAACATGAATGCGGACAAAATTTTAAGATCTGGTGTTCAGGACAGTCTCAGCCTTTTCAATTCTAACCTACCAATTATCATAATGTTGGACTTGGCAGCAAGAGCAGACAAATCCTCCCGTTGACAAGCAATACCTTTTTGCGGGTTGTAGGTCCTTACATCCTATTCATGCATGCGTACTGGTGTACGTCGGTTATTTTTTTTTTTTGTATTCATATATATGGAATAAGTTAACCATAACAATTTTAAATTGGTCCCTACAATTAAACCAAATGGTGTTTTTTTTTTTTTTTTTTTTTTTTTTTTTTTTTTTTTTTTTTTTTTTTTGAGATAGACATATTTAACTTGGGGAAAATCATGCTTTCATATCCTAAGAAAAAAATATGAGGTTTTTAATAACTCCAATTTTTTACTTTTCATGTCAAGTGTACAATGACAAAAATTATTCTTTTAACATGCAAGTATTTATATATAATAAGAGTTTCACAATTGCCCTTGTAACAAAACACTAAAGAAGGTGCCATTTTTTAAAATTAAAAAAAAAAAAAAAAACTCAAAGAATCACAACTCCTCCACGCCACCTTTACTTTGAATAATTTTTTTTTTTAAACATTTAACATCATTTTTTTTTTCTTTTTAATTTTTCCTCCAAATCTGTTGTAATATATTTTTTAAAAAACATATCAAAGTCACCACAGTTTTCCTTCTTAAACTTTTTTAATGTTTTTATCTTTTCATATTTATTGATTTTAATCATTTTATTGAACACATTGAATACTAAATGATAACATATAATAAATAATAATTGAAAATAAATAAAATATAACCTAAAATACAATTTTTTTCTTCTAAATATTCAAATTATAATTTTTAAGAATAAAGAGTATATAAATACTCTAGAGTAAAAAGATAATAAGAATTTTTTTATTGAAAAACAAGTACTTTTGTTATTTTTTATGATTAAAAAATAATATTTTATTTTCCTTCCTTTTTTATGTAATCTATAAATTATATTTCTTGCTATCAAATTTATTTCTATTATTATTATTTTAAATTTTACAAGTCATGTATATTTGTCATAATCTCATAGTGATAATTAAAATACATGTAAGATACAACTTCTAAGTTTTTTATGTTCGATATATGGCTATGAAATTTTTTTATGTTGTATAATATATTTTTTATTTAATGTAATTGATTATCTCAATATAAATTTAGAAGTAATATATTAATAAAGTTCATCATACACCTTCATGAAATAAAATATTCAAAGAATATTAAATTTTGCATGATCTTGTCACTAAATCCAATTTCAAACCCACGTGCATCCTTAAGACAAATTTATACATCCTTCATCAAAATATGTACACTCTTCACAAAAATACGTACATTTTTTTAGGGCAAAGCAGGACTCTACTCACCCTTATTATGTCCTAAATAGTCATTTGGGGAACCTTGAGGAGTGATTTGCAACTTTACCCCACTCTGAAATCAAATTTTGAACCTCACATACATTCTTAAAAAAATAAAATACGTATGTTCTTTTTAGGGTGAACCAAGACCCTAATGACCTTTATTATATCCTAAATAGTCATTTGGGAGACCTCGGGAAGCGATTTGAGACCTTCTCCCACCCCAAAATTAAATTTGGAACCTTACATACATCCTTAAGAAAAATACATACATTATTAAGAAAAATATGTATATTTTTCACAAAAATATGTACATTTTTTTAAGGGCAAACCAGGACCCCAATCACACTTTTTATGTCCTAAATAGTCATTTGGGAGACCTCGAGAAGTGATTAGCCACCTTCCCACACCTCGAAATCAAATTTGGAACCTCATGTACATATTTTTAGGACGAATTGAGACCTCAATCACACTTATTATGCCCTAAATAGTAATTTGGGGGACCTTGGGGAGTGATTTGTGACCTTATCCTACCTCGAAATCCAATTTCAAACTCCAAGTATATCCTCGAAAAAAATACATATATTCTTAAGAAAAATACGTACATTCTTTATATGGTAAATCGGGACCTCAATCACCTTTATTATGTCCTAAATAGTTATTTGGGGAACCTAGGGAAGTGATATGTGAGTTTGCCCCACCCTAAAACAAAAATTTTGAACCACGTGTACATTCTTAAGAAAAATATATATTTAAGGTGAGTCGGGGACCCCTATTATCCTTACTCTGTCCTAAATAAAAATTTTAGAGACCCCAATTACCCTTAAGAAAAATAAGTACATTATGTTAGGAATTTGAGGCTAATCCAAACTATGGTAATCACCCTAGAAGGGGGGAGGGGGGTAAATAGGGTGATGGTCTCTTTTTCACAAATTTAAACTATGCAAAAATAAGAGACAATTATATGCAAATATATAATAAACACAATTGCATATAATTTAAAAGAGTTAGGGAAGAGAGAGTGCAAACACGAGAGTCTATAGTGGTTCGACACTTCCTTGCTTACGTCCACTCTCCTTAACCTCCTAACCAAGTAAGGGTTCCACTATCTTGAAGCTTCAACCAAGCTTCCAATCTCTTTACAATTGGATTATGGTTCCAATTCACCCTCTTGGACTTTTGGCTCCAAGCACCCTTTACAATTCTTCAAGAGATATCCCTCTCTTGAACAACCTCTCAAGTGATACCCCTCACTTGAGAAAATTCCTCACAAAGATATACAAAAATGATCTCTCAAAATCCTAGTAATAGAACTTTAGGTTCAAAGATACAAGAAAAACTAGGATTGAATGGTGCACTAAAGATATGCAAATTATGAAACAATGGTGCACTAAAAAACACTCTTCCAAGGCTCAAATATAATCAAGAATGATTTGGGAAGGTTTAGCTTATGAAACAATGAAGTTTGGAGCCTTTTTATAGAAGAAAAAAGTCATACTAGCCGTTGGGGGTTCGACCGGTCGAGCTAGGGGTCGACCGGTTGACTAGCTGTTAGGGAAAGTGACCGTTGGGCCTCAACCGGACCTCAACCGGTTGAGGTTCAACCTTGACCGAGAAGAGAATGCCACTGGGAGAAAGAGAAAGTTTTTGGCCTCCCTCAACCGGTCCTCGACCGAACGAGCACAACCGGTCGACCGGTTGAACCATTTTTTTTTTTGCTCAACACTCAACCTTTTTCAACTTAAAACCTTTTAACACAAGTTTGAAAATCATTTAATACAAGATTTTAGTTGAAAACATGAAATCATCCAATTCTTAAGATATTTAAAAAAATATTACTCTTGGATGATTTTGGTGTATAAATAAATAATGAAATGCATGAAAGTCCTAGTGCACCAATAACCTTACAAAGAGATCCTAAGAAGCTTTGGTCTTAAAAAAACTCTTCTTTTTGAGGTGGTCTTCTTCTTCATGATTTCTCCTTGGCTTGATTTGTCTTTGGATTGCCACTTTGGAAGTTGTCTTGCCTAATCACACTTGAAATATGATCATTAGTTCTAAACCTTGTTTTGTTATCATCAAAATCAACACTACAAGAAAAATGGGAAACAATGACGTTTTTTAAGCCTCAAGAAAGGTAACAGATGACGCTTCTCTAAAGCGTCCTTTCCGCCTCTGTCATTGTATGTCTTAGGCAACAATGACACTTTCAGGAAGCGCCATCTTTGGCTGAAAAAAGCCCACCAAAATAAAGGTTCTGTTTTTGGCTGAAAGATGACTTTACAAAACTCTAAATCTGATCTTCACCGTTCAAATTTAAGATTAATGACTTATGAACCTCTCCTCCAAATTTCAGCTCAATCAGACCATGAACAAAGCGGCATCGGACCTTTGATGAAATCTGGGCATGATGTAAAAAACCGTTGTTTTTCTCTCTTCTCCTCTTTCTCTCTAATGACTTTCCGAAACTCCAAATCCGATCTCTACCGTTAATATTGAAGATACATGAGCCACGAACCTCTCCTTCAAATTTCAACTCAATCGGACCATGGGCGAAGCGGGATCGGACATTTGATGAAATCTGGGCATGATGAGAAAAACCTGCGTTTTTCTCTCTTCTCCTCTTTCTTTATAATGACTTTCTGAAACTCCAAATCCGATCTTCACCGTTCAGATTGAAGATAAATGAGTCACGAAACTCTCCTCCAAATTTCAGCTCAATCGGACCACAGACGAAATGGGATCGGACCTTTGATGAAATCTGGATGAGAAAAACTTGCGTTTTTCTCTCTTCTCTTCCTTCTCACTAAAAACGATGGCTCTCTCCCTTCTTTCTTGTCTTCCAAAAGTTAGGGTTTTCAATGGAGACTTTATAACAAATTCTAAAATACCATGCATGTCCTTTTTCAATAAATTAAAAATAGTATTCTTTATTTCATCTTTCAATAATAATTTTTATATATTGAACTCATAATGAATTGATATTGTTTAATTATTTGATATTTTAGTTTGATGTTGGTTTAATTTGAATATTGATATTTAAAAAAAAACTAATTTAATAGAATGAGCTTAATAGATTGTATTGATACAAACTATAAAAAAAATTAATATAAAATAATAAAAAAAATAATTTATTAGGATTTTATTTTATTTATATCCATTTTAAAAAAAAAAAACCTTAATGTAGCAACTTTATGTCATTAATATTAATGTCAATTTACCATAATTAATTTATAGAATAAAATTCTAATATCAAAATTTGTATAAGTTAACTTAAAAACAAAAATTTTAAAAGTCAATACAACTATGACACTTATTAGGAGCGTCATTACATACCCATTAAATAATGATGTTTATAATAAGTATCAAGGTAAATAATAAAACTATGATGCTTCTTATAAGCGTCATTATATACACAGTTATAAGAAAAAAGATGACATCAAATAATGACACTTATAATAAGTATCAAGATAAATAATACAACTATGACATTTCTTATAAGCGTCATTGTATACCCTCAATAATGACGCTTTTAGAAAGCGTCATAAAATAAAGCGTCATTAATTTCAATTTTTGTAGTAGTGCAAGATTAACCAAACCTTGGTTTCACACATTCTTTAGAAAAACACATACATTTTTCCAAAAGGAATTGAGAACCCAATCACCTTTATTATGACCTACATATTCCTTTGGGAACCCTTGAGAAGTGATTTGAGGTGTTTCTCTACCTTGAAAGGACTTCAAAACCTCACATATATCCACAAGAAAAATAAGCACATTTTTTTACAAAAGGAACCAGAACCCTAATAACCCTTATTACTTATTGTAGACCCCCATTTTGGGAGTCATTCTTGCAGCTGATGCTTGACAAGTGTCACCATCTTGCATGGCCACGTGTCACTCCCGGATTAGTCAATATGGGATCAAGTAGTGGAGTTGAAGGAGCCAATGAATGGTTGACACCTGGAAGGATCTTCAGAGAGGGCAGCATTTTTCTGTTATGAGGAGCGTATGAGAGAGAGGGAGGTGGCTGGCAGCTGCAGGAACCGTGGTTGCTTTTAGAGGGGGCTGCAGGGACCTTTAGAGAAAGGTGGCTTTTGTTTGGTTTCTTTTGGGGAGAGAGGAGGTTGGCTGAAAAAAAGAAAGCAAAGGAGACTACATTGTGAAGGGAGGAGGGCAGCAAACTGTGAGAGGTGGTGGTGCTATTGGCTGTCGTTTGGAAAGAGATATTTTGGAGAGGGCTTAGCTTGAGAAGAAAAACCCAGACGAGACTTTGAAGGGGAAATCTGTTGGCTGAGAGAGCAAGCTGCAGAGAGAGGCTTTTCATGGCTTTTTAACAGAGATTTTGAGGCGTTTGAAGCTGAACAGAACCTTACTGGAGAAGGGCACTCTCAGGTATGAATGCAGCAGGTATATTGTTTTATTTCGGATCTTTGCTATCCCTTTACATTTCTTGTTGATATCTGGATATTTGTATGCTGTTTGGGGTGGATATTGGAGGCCACCGGTTTGTTTGTTGAGAGATAATCCTGCCTTCATGTTTGTCATTATTGATTTTAACTTGTTTTGCCCCCATTGGTGATTATGGAATGCTCAAGAATCAAGCCTGTGATTGCCTTTAATGTAATCCACTCACCTGCAAGGAAAATTCACCGATGACCCATGAAGTGAATTTTCTAAAGCTTTCTATATTTATTCGTTTTCCTCTATGCTCCGTTTCTCCACCTTCCTACGCCTTCTGGTATTTGTCCATGGCATGCGTCAAATTCCCCATCTCTACTTGTAAAGATGAGGCATTACAAGACCTAAGTTCTCAGTTTCTGAGCATGAAAAGCTGTTGAAGGTAGATCTCCTCGGCCATTTTTGAGGAGATTTTGGCAAGTTACAGAGAAAAGTTCTTCAAGTTGCAGAGGAAGAGAAAGAGAGAAAGGTGTTTTTGTGGTTGTTCTTCGAAGAGATTCTTTTTAGAGGTGGATGTTTCTTGAAAAGGAACTTTGAAGGAGTTTTTCCATAGAAGATTCCAGCGTCTCAACCTATGTCTCTGTTTCCTGGTTCACATTCCTGGATTTGCTCTGGATGCTTGATTCTATGTTCTGATCTGGGCTTGGGGATGAGAGGACTGTGTTATTATAGAAAAGGCTCACTCATATCACAGTCATCCTAAAGGTCAAGGTGTCTCTGTATTCTTAAAAGTCGAAGAGGAAGAAAGAGTCCATGGAAATGGTTTGGGGACAAAACGTGCACACAAGGCAATTAGTAGCCCCGGGGAAGATATTTTTAAGCTGCCATCAAGCAATGAAGAAACCCAAAATGATGGTTTTGGTGAAGGTTTTGTAACTGCCGAGTGTTACCTTGTTGCAGCAGTGAGACGTCAGGAAAAGTTGAAATGTTACTATGGGAGATTTGCATATTTGGGTTTCTGCAATTGGGGTACAAACAATGACTGATAAGAGAGGAAAAGAGCGTGTGTTGAACTCTCATATGGTTCCTGTTCTGAGTGTTTGCTTGATGGGTTGAGGTCTTGAGTTGAAGTTTCCCTATTTTCCTGCTTAGTTTCCGTGTGAAAATAGAAAGAAAAAGGCAAAACTTCACTACATTTTCATCTGGATTGCTTCCAGTGTCATGGAGGGATGTTGAGGAAAGATGAGGTATGTCCACAGCTGTTAGATTTGACCCCCAATGAAAGAGAATGGGTTCGTGATAGTGGTGAAGGGAAAAGCCATGGCTCTCCAGGGGAGAAAAAGCTCGAGCCGAAGCTTGGTCCTCCAGGTGAGGACTGGACCATCACATATAACACCAATAATAGTAACTGCAGAGAAAGAGACAAATCCCTTCGGTATTCTCAGGTTACCCAAGTTAAGACCCAACAGCAGCAACAGTAGACAAAAGCTTCATGTCTTCAGTACCAATCAAGCCCTCCAATTATCCATTACTTCCATCTCTATGCTTATGTCTTCATTTCTCATCCCCACCATTCATGATCTTTGTCCCGATTCCCATGTAAATACCTCACTGATCATCACCCCATTCATCATACTTTCCGCCTACAATAACCATGCCTCACACCTCTTATACCCATTTCTCACCCCACTTCAACCCGCTACCTTTTCTCTCTCCTCCTTCCACTAACCTCTTGCTTACATTTTTCTCTCATCACCATTCGCACCCATCTTCATGCACAAACTCATCGCCATTCATGCTCATGCTTTTACCTCTTCATACCCATATCATTTTCTCTCTCCACCATGCCACTAACCCCATGCAAATCACAAACCACACATACCCGTCCATATCTTTCTCACTCTACACCACCATGCTCATCATACACCGTTTTCTTATTAGCCTATACTACTCTATACCACAAATCCCATGCGTACACCATACCCTTCATCCATGCCTCATCCATTGAACCCGACACTATCTGCCTTATCTCCCTTCCGTCTCCATTATGTCCCGCTTGCATGGTTTTATATGTGTGTAGGCATTTTAGTCTCACTGCATCCTCACACTGTTATACCCATTTGCTATCCCCTGTATTGCCCCTCTTCCATCTAAACCCATTCCTCATTCAGGCCCATGTCATACCCACATTCGAGCTCATCACCTTCCATGCTCATACCCATCATCTATCATCCATTCCCTATCCACTCAACTCCATCTCTTCTTCCACACTTATCAAACCCATTTCTCTCTCTATTCCACACCACCTACCCATTCTCTTTCAAGTTCCCTTCACATTCGTCCCCCTCACCTTTGCATGGCCACATGCATGACCATGCATGGTTATGCTATTCTCCATACTCCTTGGTTCCCATGCAAGCATATTCACAACCCTACCCTTCTTTATTCACCATCGTTATCAGATATTATGTCCGAGGAAGATCATGAGGGGTGTCTTCACGTGACTACGCCTAGATGTGCTCTCCACTGGTTGCTGTAGGGGGGTCAAGAAGGCGATAGAGGCACAGAGAAGTTAATGGAGAATGTTAACGCATGTGCTGTGTACTGAGCAAAGGAACTCACTCTAAAGGATTATGCTATGGAGTCCGATGAGTCTTGCATATGCAACCCTGCATAGTTAATGGTTGCGAGTCTAGCTGGAAGTTTGGCTCATGTCACATGCAAGGAACTCCTTCGCGGCGCCATAACGAATCAGTCTTTGGAATTCACTTCAGGGTTTAAACATTGGAACTGAACTCCTAGAACCAGCTCTGCCATTTTTTTTTACTAATGATGATCTTGATTTGGGTCGTGCTGTGATCGAAAATGCTGCAACAAGACCTGTGAAATGCTGGGCAAAGCTTATGGGCTTGGATGTTACGTTCCTCTACTGATGTACCATTAGAGAGTGAAGCCCAGGAAACCCATGAAGCTTGAAGTCTCTGTTGATGATGCGATGTCGTATAGGGATACTGACGTTCTCACTGCTGTTATAGCCCCCAACCGTGCCAACCAAGTCGGATCTTCTTGTTACATTAGGGAGAGAATTTTCTTTGGCATGCTATAGCCAAGGTGAAGAACGTTTTTGGTAAACAATCAGAAATCTCATCGATTGGTTCGAATTATCTTGGTATTATCAAGCTCAAAGAACGCAGGATTAGAATTATACCTGGATGCATCCATGAACTAAGACATGAGGCAATTCTTCTCTACTGAATCGACTAATGAGTGATCCTCAGGCACTGGTGAAGCAGAGATTAAAGCTGCCATAAGACTATCTGAGCATGTTTTCAACACTACTTGCATTATAAAGATTTTTCTAACTCGGTCACACATGGTTAAAGCTCAGAATGGTATGACGGCTGCAGTGGGATGCAGGACTGAAGATGCCACGTGTTTCTGGATCATCAGAAGCTCCTCAAAATTGGGACTCTGAGCATTCATGTCAGAAGGTAGAATGATGCATATTCATCACCTCTGTCATCTCATCCGGTCCTCATGACGGTTTCGGTATTTGCAATATTGTTGCTAGTTCCATTAATGCTGCTACCAAAGTGATTGAGGATCTGCAGGAAAAACATGAAGCTGCTTTGGCAGACCATGAAGCAATCTGTAGTTCACAAGTGAATGAGAGGTCCAATGAATTGCATGGAAAGAATGAAGTGGCTATGTCATTCTCAAGTTGGTTGAAAATACTGAGGGTGTCGTTCAAACTGGGAGATATGGAAATTGTCCCAGATATACTATTTGCTTCATGTCTGGAGATTTTGGTCCGCATGAAGCTGAAGTTAATTGTTTCCTTCAAGACCAACTCAAGTTCCGAGGGCAGAAATAAGATCTTTTGGTTCCAATAATGCAAGCAAGAAGGACAACGAGATTTCCTCCTTCGATAATTCTTCTAAGTATTCTCAAAGTCCAAAGTTGACCAGTGGGACAATGATGCATTAATGGACTGTGGCCACTACTTTTGTAGTAGTTACAGGTGAGAGTAGTGCATCGATCAGACTCTGAGACACTGCCACATGGAAGCTGATTGACACTCCCCATTTGCCAGCATTTTGAGACCAGAGGCACAAAGTCAAAACAGAATTGGAAAGTCTTTTATTAAAGCCCAAGTCGAGGACTGTTGACAGTTATTTGATATTCCGAGAAGCTTGGAATAGGGTTCTTCCCTCATGATCTTGAATGGGTATTTGACAGTAACATCAGTCTTCAACCCCGAGGTACTCATACCCTGGACCCACTCTTCAAGCTTCTTAGTTGCATGGCCACCTTTGGCATGCAATTTTGGACCACTTGTCATTGCTCCATTCTTTCCCCTTTGATTTTAAAAATAATTTTTCTCAAAATTCTAGTTTTCTAATAATCTCCACTTTCCCATTTTTCATCTCTAAAGTTTTCAGGATCACCTAAAAGTCCCATTTTCAATAAAATTTTTGTTGTCACATTTTCTTCGGCATGCAATTTTCATAACTTTCCTGATTTTTAAATGTTTTAAAATAAGCAAGAATCAAATTCTGTAATTCCAACTGAGGGAATCTATAGAATTAATTCATGCTAAAGTGAAATGGGCTGTGGTGGGGGCCCCACATATGTGATTTCATGACTAGTTGATTGATTGATTGATTCATTTGTCATGCATGATTGACTCTATTCTGTTCCTTGATATGTGCTTAATTATATCTTGTTCATTGCTCACTAACCCTGTTTCATGATAGCGCATTCGAGATTGCTGCCCAGGTACGCATTCACTCGTTCTGATAATTCATCTTATATATTCTGATTCTCATACATGCATGATTGATCTGGGTATTCATTGATTTTATTCATCCATTGTCATGTCAGCTTCATTTTATTAGTAGAGACCCGAATTTAGGGACTTAGAGGGGTGCTACGGTTTTTACCGTACCTTCCCGATAAGTAACCTGATCCCCGAACCCGATCCGGTTTTTCGTAGACCAACCTTTTCCAAAACAAGGAATCACACTTAGGGTTTTTCTTTCTTATTTTGTTTACTCTTTAAAAATAAAACAAAAATAAGTGGCGACTCCAAGTCATTTTTCTTAATCAATAAAAATCAAAATTTCAAATAAAATAAAAATCGAGCTTACCATCGAGTGGGAAACGCATTGAGCCGAAATGCGGGGTCCACACTTATATATTCCTTTAGGGACCCTCGGGAAACGGTTTGAGGCATTTCCCCAACCCGAAATGGATTTTTAGGTATACGTCCTTAAGAAAAATAAGTACATTCTCTTTAAAGGGAACCGAGACCCTATTCACTCTTATTCTGATCTATATATTCCTTTGGGGACTTTCGATATGTAATTTGAGGCTTTCTCCTACCCTAAAATGAACTTTAGAACCTCATATAGATTCTTAAGAAAAATAAGTATATTTTTCACAAAAATACATACATTTTTTATAAGGGAAAGTAAGACCCCAATCACCCTTATTATGACCAATATATTCCTTTAAGAATCCCCAAGAAGTTATTTGAAGCGTTCTTCTACATTAAAGAGGACTTTGGAACCCCATGTACATCCTTAAGAAAAATAAGTATATCCATTCCTAGAGGAATCGAGACCCTTATCTCCTTTATCATGGTCTATATATTCCTTTGGGAACCCTCAAAAAGTGGTTGGAGGTTGTCCTCCACCTTGAAACAAACTTTGGAAACCTAATAACATCCTTAAGAAAAATAAGTACATTCATTTCTAGGGGAACTAGGATTCTTATCTCCCTTATCATGGTCTATATATTTTTTTGGGGTTCCTTAATTAGGAAGTGATTGGAAACTATATCCCATCTCAAAACAGACTTTGAAACCCCAAGTATATTCTTAAGAAAAATAAGTACATCTATTTGTAAGGGAACAAAGACTCTTTTCTCCCTTATCATGGTCTATATATTCCTTTAGGGTTCCTTGGGAAGTGATTGAAGGTCATCCTCCACCCCAGAACGAACTTTGGAACTTTAAGTACATCTTTAAGAAAAATAAGTACATCTATTCCTAAGGGAACCAAGACTTCTATCTCTCTTATCATGATCTATACATTCCTTTGGGAACCCTTGAGAAGTGATTGGAGGTCATATCCCACCCCAAAAAGGACTTTAGAATATTAGGTATATTTTTAAGAAAAACAAGTACATCCATTCCTAGAGAAACCGAAACCCTCATCTCTCTTAGTATGGTTATATGTTCCTTTGGGAACCCTTAGTAAGTGATTGGAGGTCATCCCTCACTTCGAAATAGACTTAGGAACTCCAGATACATCATTAAGAAAAATAAGTACATCCTTAAGAATTGTAGACTTTTTATTTTGTTATAGTTGCACATGTTACTCTATATGTTCTCCTTCACTTCTTATTGTCCAATAGTCATTCCTTGGTGGTCCGTTATCATTTCTTTGTTTTACTTTTTTTTTTTGTTTAATCCATCTTTGGAGATTCATTATTGATGGATTTTTTATGAATCTTAATATTCTTTGTAACATTTATGGTTAAACATGACTTCTTTTTTTCTAAGAGTGTGTAAGAAGGGTATTTTGGGAGCATTGATTTTAATTATGCTAGTGCATTAATTTTATAATATTTTTGAATCACTGTAGGACCCTTTTTCTATTGTATTTTTCAAGTCAATTTATGAAAATTCTTTAATACCTTAAAAGGATGCAAGACTTTTATAGTCTACAAATATTTCAGGAAAATTTATTTCCATTGTCACCAAAAATTCCTAAGCCCCTACGGTTTTACTTTGATCGAAGCCGCGAGTCTGTGACCAGTATACACTACAGTAAATATATGTTTTTGCCATAAATTAATTTGTGGTTAAGAAAATAGTATTTTGTGGTAGAAGATTTTTTTTTTTTTTCATAAAAATAAATTTGTGGTGAGTTTGTTGTTATAAGTTCATGAGTAATTATTTTTAACCGTAAAATCTAATTTTATAACAAAATAAATAGTTTTTTCATAAAATAAAATTTGTAACAATATGATTTTTCACCACAAAATAAAATTTACTGTGATATGTTACTTTTTATCATAAAATAAAATATGTGGCAACATATCATTTCTCATAAAAATAACCATGGTAAAAGGTTACTTTTTTTGCCATAAAAAAATTCATGGCAAAAGATCAACCTTTTTAGCATGAAATATAATTTACAGTAAAATATATTGTCAAGACAGAAAAGCCTACCGTTGGCATATTATTTCTAGTGAAATAATCATGGTAGGGGTATAGATTGAAGGAGTCTCAAAATAAAATAAAGAACCATCTCTGGCATTTAAGAGATCATTGAAGTGACTAATAAGGGCATTTCCAACTGCAAGCAGTGAACATCTCATGCAGTGACTAATAAAGCCCTTCACTAGAGGTTGCACAGGTGCTCTGGATGTACCTGGAATTACCATATAAGCAAAATTAAAAACCATCTACCAGTAGGACTTTCAAGACAAGATTGAGACTATAAAATAAACTATTAGATGGCAATATAGCCAGAAAATTTACTAGTGATGCTACAGGAGAGAGTGGAGGCCAAGCTTATCAATTATCTTTGCAGTATTCATTGCATTAGGGAGATCTTGTTTCTTACCAAATACAAGCAGCACAGCATCATGGAGCTCATCCTAAAATAAAAAATCCTTAACATTAGTCTTTTGGCCCCCATTTTATTTTAAATTTTCAATTTGTAACTGAAAAATGGAACTACTGTGTATGTGCTCTTTGTCAAAAGTACAGAGAACTCAAGAAACAAGGTGCTGATCCTTACATAGGTAATTAAACACCAATTTCATCGAACCAACCAATTATGTGCCATGAGGACGTATATTATATAATGTTAAAAGTTATATTTATTATTTATATTAGTTAAAAAAAGAAACCCACAAGGGACCCAGTTGAGCAAAAAGCTCACACAGGAAGGGAAAATTATTAATAATTTCATACAATAAGAGCACAAGACTCGGAAGATAGGTTGTGACAATGGTGAACTGCCACCCATTATTAAAGATGGGGATCCTTCACTTTTCAATCATGAGTGTTAAGGAGACACTGCACAAATCCATCAAAGGAGTGAGCCGGAAAGGGCCTTTGATCACGCGCCCCCGCCCCCCACCCCCCCGGGACCCACTCCTAATTTATGCACTTTCTTTACTTTAATTGGTTTCCTTGACAACACACTTCTACTTGACATCAAGAGATATCCTGATCATAGTGTATCCTAATCATACTTCTATATGGGATGGCCTAAGAGAGGAAGTGGCATTGGGGTAACAACCATTCATGCTAGCTTAGTTCGTTTTGGGATTATGCTGTGGTTTTCATGGTCTATTTCTATGACTGTCCAAAGTGGTTTTCGAAGAAGAAAGTTGACATCAAAATTCTTATAATTTTTTATCTATAGGATGGATTTTTAGATATAAAACTGCATTTAGTGGAAAAAAATGCAAAATAAGCAAAATCTAATACTGGCTTATGAACATCCATCATCTTGAAGGTCTTCAAATCAGTGAATGATCAATATGAATGGGATGAATGAGAGAGCAATTTTCTTACGCAAACACATGGAGCAACGGAAAATTGTTTCCAGTATTTGTTGCCATGTAGAACCAAACAGAGCATGATTTCTGCCCTGCTTTTTATAACTCTATTATTCAGAATACTCCTCTAAAATGTGTATCTGTACCGTATGTTTACCCAAGGGCACAAAAATAAGCCTTGCCACCAATCATTTAGGGTAAGAATTAGAAGGAAAATTATTGGATATTCTTTATATTTTTCCCCTGTTATTTCCAAGAAACAAACAGAGAAAGTCCGAAAGGAAATGCCAGCATTTTTTCTCCTGACTAACCAGGTAACTATTTTTTCTTTAATGTAATAGTGTCATCAAGAACCCTTTTCACAAGCTCAATTGCTCTCTCCCTTGTTGGAGCCCATACAATAAACTAAAACAAGATACAAAGTGACCATGTTAAATATAATAATCATTTAAAGTTAGAATTATAATAAGCTAAATAAGCTAAAGGAACCAAACAACAACTATACAATGCTTATTTTGACGAGGAAAACAATATTACCATATACTAGTTTACTACTACTACATTTAATCACATTCTCCATGCATGTCAAACTATAAGGAAGATGGGTAATATAGCTTAACTAAACTAAGGTTTTAAAAGTGTGAAGATCTAAGTTTTATAAGCAGGTGACATAGCAAAGAAAGAAATAACAGTGGTAAAAAATAGAGAAGGAAATAACTTCAACTGAGATAGATTTAAAGGAAAAAATAGCAAAAGCAAGAAAAATGTCAGAACCTAGCCAGCCCTAAACCCTGATTAGGAACCCCAACACTAATTCAGATGTCATCTCTGCTGCAAATGAAAATGAACCATCAAAACCATAACTTAAAAGCAAAAAAGATACAGTGTTATTGACTAAAAAGAATCCACCACTGTCAGTCTTTGAAAGCTTTGGCATCTAGTGTACAGTTGACAACAGCATGCGGCTTTCCCTCTTGATAAATGAGATCTTTTGATGAAAAGTCATGATTAAAGGGCTTCTTAAATGATTCAGGGAACTCACTTTCAAGGCATTCACAAACACAGGAACCTCGCAAGTCATGTAGCCAGAAAGGGTTAGCCTACCATAGAAATGGATCAACCAGGCTTCAGAAAATGGGATATACGTCAGTCAATTATAAGTGAAAACACAAGATCAATTGAAGTAGAACAAAATAACTATCATAAACATAGAAATATTGTACATCAAACCAGAAATATTGTCCACAAACACACACGCAGTAACTCATCTTCAAAATAGAATTGAATACATGGAAGAGCAAGAACCGGTTATTAATTCATCACACAAAATTTCAATCCTTTCAACAATTAAAAAAGTGATTCTGATATTAGGTTCAGCTCTCAAGTTGGATTTAATCTTTTCGAGAAAATCTAATAAAACGAAACTAGCTCTTAGATTGAGAAAAATCTAAAACTCAAATACCAAAATGCATAAAATTTCAAATCAAATTAATCATATAATTGGTTACTGAGAAAATGTAGGAAATGAAAAAGGAACCCTCCACTCATCCAATACTAACCACCTCGCTTTCACTTTTCTTTTCTTTTGCTCAATTGTCTCAGAAACCAAACAGACGGTAAAAGAAAATACCCTCTCACAATGGCAAGGTTCAATTGTTGCTGCGACCGAAGAGCGAGATCATTGGATTCATCGCAGCAAATTGTTCTTTGTTTTTTTTTTCACTGCCTATTAGATGAAATGGCTTGCATAACTTTATTTCCACTCCATTTGAATGTAATGTAAGGGAACTACTTCTCAAATATCGCCTATCTTTCTAAAGCATTAATTTGAATAACATGGAGCATCCTCTACTTCTCCTCCCATATGCACGTATGAACTCTTTTGCCAAAGGGACATATGGAGCTAGCCTACATGAAGCTCTGGTTGGGTACATAAATCTCTGCTAGCTGCTTAACATAAGAAATGGTTATCAATTAAATTGAAATATTTTCTTTGAAATCTGATAGCTGTTTGAGTCGATCTTTGAATTTCAAGCAATCTCAACCCAAGCTGAAAGTTTTAATTCACATCTTAGCTCTTAGTTGCTAGAAGAATGAGTCGTAGAAAAAAGAAAAGCTTCAACTTTTATTTCCAAGTACATAAATGGAAGTGATAGAGAACTTCAAGTGCATGAATTGTCTTGGTAGAAACGTACAGGAAAAGAAATATTAAAGGAAGCACCCAAGACATACACGGCACCAGTTCAATATAAGAAAAAGAATGTAAGGTAATGAATCCCAAATCAAGAATTTTATTGAACTTTTCACATGTAGTCTAGGAAAAAGAATCTAATGAATATGACAGTTTTTGAAGTGTATAACTTATCACTTTTTCTTTATGCTCATAATTTTCACCATTATTATTAAATATTAAAAAAAAAATCTTATTTAAATGAAAAAAAATTATTTTTATCATTTGCATTTATTTATTTATTTTTTAAATCATTAGTTTAAATTATGAAATTGATTTTTAAAAATTGAAAATAATTATGTGGGGATCAATTGGACAGAACAGTATTTTTAGCATGTTAAAGTTATTATTCCCGAGCAAAAATTTGAATCAATAGGGTTTTATATGATTAAATTTGAGATATTATAACTATAGATTAGAAAAATACATGATTTATATGTTTAGCAAATATATAGTATTTTTAATAACTTAAAAACATTTAAGTAATTTTATTAATTTTACATATTCAAATATACAATTATTTAATTATATTTATAATTATTTATTTTTAAATATTCAAATATTTAACAATTGTTTAGTATAGGGTTAAAATAGTCCATTTCCTTTCCAAATATCATGTTCCTCGCCTATACGAGAGGAAATACATTCCCTCGTTAATGAGTTTGTGTCGCCTTCCTCCAGAGTAAACCTGCCAAAAATGAATTGTTCACCCTCTCTTATTTTGACTCCAAGTCTCCAGCCCCCAAGTCCGCAAACTTTCAAACAGAGAAGATGACACGCTAGACGTAGTTGCAATTAAAATCAAATGATTCACACTGTGAAAAGGACCCAGATTATGACAACCTATTCAAGCACCGACACTTAGAGAATTGCAGGGTTCAGAAGTAATCTCCGCCATTTTTGATATAATTATTTTTTGATTTCTTCTATCAAAATTTAGAAATCAAACTCACATATTTTCAAAATTGGTTTTAAAATATTAATTTTAAAATTTTAAAAACAAAAGTGCAACAAAAATTACATTTTATTTAAGCCGATTTTAATATTGAACTAGGAGAAATTGATTTAAATTTTAGCATCTTTATTTTGTCATCAGTATATTCACAACAATTCAATATCCTTTTTGGATATATTTTTTGTTTTTTGTTTTTAAAAACAAAAATTAGAAATAAAATTTATGTAAAAAGCAGAGCATCTTGTGGAAAAAGCATAGATTTATTTTATGCTTTTTTTTTCTGTAAAAGAATATTAGGATAAAAAACCTTAAATTTTTTTGAAAATAAACCTATATTTTGAAAACAAATTTTTTAAATGAAATTTTATGGAATGTAGCTTTGAAGTTGTGAGCTGTTTTTTTGTTTTTAATAACAGTACGTCTGCAACCGGACTCAAAATTTTGTTTTATCAGGCATAGGAGTCTTAACAAGAGTGGTCGCATTCGTCCATCGCAGTCACTGGGATGGCCTTTCTAGCCCTCATCCGTAGAATCAATTAGCATTTCGTGTGGAAGCAATCCAGCCGGTTCACATTTCTGAGCTAGTTTTGTCCCTCTCACGGGAGATACTCACCACTGTATATAGCCGATTTGAGCCAAATATAATTCGTGTCATTCTTTATCTTGGTTTAGGGTTTCCATCTGCTTTTCCGCAAAGAAAAGATGCCCCGCCGGGGGAGTAAGGTACCTACACTTACTCGAAATGTTTTGGAAAGAAACCGAAGAATGTTCACGACAGATCTCCTTTCCAAGCTTGCTTCTCTAATTAATCCTACCCCACAGGCACCCAAGGTAAGTACTAACACCGCCGTCGGTCACTTTTCTCTTTATTGTGAACTAATGAAGTTATTGCATGCATACATATGTAGTGTGATTTGCTGGATCAAGCCACCGCTCATGTGAAGCAATTGGAACAAAGGGTAGAGATGCTGAAGCAAAGGAAGCAACTACTTGAAAGCAGTACTGATGAGACTGCGGGCATGAGGAGCTCGATGTCAACTGTTTTCACAGTGACAGAATTGGATTCTGCGGTAGAGGTATGTTTGATTAGCAGGTCAAATGACAAGTTCATCCTGACCCGGGCCCTAGATGTTCTTGAGGAGGAAGCAGCTCCAGTTGTATTTGTTAGCTACTCCCGTGTTGGCGATAGGATCAACTATATTATTTATTCACAGGTAGAAATATCTTCAGATGCAATAGAACAGATTGATTCCATTGCCAGACTTTGTTTAGTATTAATGTCATTTGATTGATTTTTGCAGGCTGTTTGTTCTAGAATCGGCATAGACTCTTCAAGGGTGCATGAAAAATTGAAGAGGCTGACTGCTGGGCCATGAGAAAAATGAACTGCAACACTATCTTGTTCCAAATGCTTTGAAGATGATCGGAAATTGCCGGATATGGCGTTCTGACCCTCCATGTGGGTCTCACACATATCCTAAATTTATATTGTATTTCAATTAATTAGGAAACTGAAATTTTAAATTGACAATACTGGGTAATCCAGTTCTGCAAATATGCAAATATGCATATATAAAAAATTTTAAAATATATATAATATTGGTATCAATAGATTTTCAATGTCATGGTGACGTCTGCATGTAGTTTACATCCAGATGTCATTAAGGGTAGAAGCAAGTTGGCTTTGCATGTCAATGCATGGAAAGCAGCTATGTATGCATCTGGTATACGGTAATAAATTAAAACGTATATAGAGCCAAGCAATAAGAGAAGGTTACGAGTTGAACTTAAGATGTTATGTTTTCAAATTTTTGAAGTTTCAAATACTGATATGATTCAAGATGAGTTTCAGCCAGTTTACTCCTAACGTCTATTTTCTAATGCTACAAAATGGGTGAGTTGGGTTGAGTTTGGAGCCAAAGGCCTAATTTTGCCGGATGCTTCCCAACCGCACCCAATTTCATCCAAGGCTGAAGTTTCTAATTTATTGTGTATAACAGGTTAGGGTCTGTTTGCTACAAAATGGGGTCTGATGAAAAGAAAATATTTTTGAATTGATATCTCGAGATAAATAAATGAAACTTAATAATGAATTTTGCTGTGTGTATTCTCTTGGCACACAAAGAACCTAAGCAAGCAATAGCAAGCACATAACATATATCCAACTGTTGCTAATGTAGCCTTTAGTTACATATACTCAATTTCCCTTTGGATCAATCATAAGCAAGCACACAAACTATAATTCATCATTTTATTTTCGGGTTAATTTTGTTGTGACCCCCTAAGGTTCTGTATAAATATATTAAGCCACTTACAGGTTTCAAATTTCATCAATTAACACCCTTATAATTATATTTTATATATATATAAATTTTATTTTTTAAAGAATAACATTTAGTTTTTAAAACTTTTTCTCCATATTCGTTTTAATATATTTTTTAAAATATATCAAAATCATCATAGATTTCCTTCTAAAACTTCTTTAAATTTCAATTTTTCAATGTTTTATCTTTTCATATTTATTGGTTTCGATCATTTTATTGAATACATTGAATATTATATAAATTTTAAGAATAAAAAGAGTGTATAAATACTTTAGAGTAAGAAGATAATAATAATTTTTTAATTGAAAAACAAGTACTTTTGTTATTTATTATGATTAAAAAATGATATTTTATTTTTCTTCATTTTTTATATAATCTATAATTTGTATTTCTTATTATCAAATTTCTTTTTATTATTATTATTTTAAATTTTACAAGTCATACCTATTTGTGATAATCCCGTTTCGATAATTAAACTACATAAACTTCGCCCATCTCCCAAGGATATGTATCTCGCATTCCAAGACTCCAAGCGTTCGCAGCTACAACACTTAGCTACAGTGTCGAGTTCGTGTCATAGGCAATATTTGTGGGACCAAAGTGGGTGGCACCTATACTTAATTAAACCAGCACCATTTGTTGGGATAAATTGGTGGCAAACATCACATTTGAGATGAATCAACTCTTCAAATAAAGTAGTCGAACAAATGAGAGCAGTACAACTATTATATCCATAACGCCACGTGCCTAACCATGAAATCCTTCATTGTAGCTTTTGAAAAGTATTCAAGGATAGAATAATTTCAAAGTTCTCCAGCCAAACAATTGTGTTTGTACCCCACATGGCATAAGCAGGCAGAGATTTAATCAATTCTGGTTCAGGATCATCACCCCATGTAAGCTCGTGTATTGTTACAGAACCCCGTAAGTCTCCTTGTTTCAGATTGGCTTCAACATTCTTTTTCAGAAGCCTCAATCTATTAAGAAGATTAGTAAGAAAAACTTGAGCACCCAAAAGAGCAGCTATGCAGCTAACTAAACCACAGCCAGAGCCGAGTTCAACAACCTTCTTACCTTGAAGAAGAAGCATCCTTGTCCACAGCATGTTCGAGGAACTTTCCCAATACAACTCCACTATCTCACATCATGGCTCCATTCACCCCAGGTGAACAAGTTTCCAGATAAATAGCTACCAGAAGACTTAGAACTAAAGGATGCAATCACTAATTCAACAATTGCAGCAGTGTACTAAACACCACAAGCAATCCTCATCGTACACAGTCCTCATAAAGTTTCCACTCCTCTTGAAATACTCATGCTACTCTGATCTCCATGGCCCAGGGCACCAAAGAAAGAAAAGGAAAGAGATGCAGATGCAGAAGCAAAGAGATAAAAGCTAAGAGAAACAGAGAAGAGACAGATAAGGAGCAGACAACCTAACAAAGCCACATTTCATTACTTTGTCGATAGGCTTGAAAGCCATCTGAAACAACCAGAATAAATCTCATAGAAATGAGAACAGTAATAAGACTTCTAAATGCTACACAACAAAGCTTAAAACAAAGTCATGTTGTTCTCAAACTAACCCCATGAAATGACAAATGAATCAGGAATAACAAGCCCATAAGCAAACCAGGAATCAACAAAAATAATCGTTTGCCTTCTAACATCCACACTCAAATCAACAAGTAATGCCCAGAAATCAGTAGAAAAGAGAGTAAACCAGTGAGAAAATGAAAGGCGTGAAATCCATATTGATCCGTACCTTCAGTCCTTCTCTCAAGCACTTCTGTTTGGCTTCAAGCTATCCCTTCCTTTCCCCAAAGGCTAACAAGGCCCCAACGAGCTCCCCTTCTCCTTTGCTTCTCTAATCCTCTTCTCTCTGGTTTCTTTCTCCTCTTCCAGCCTTCTCGATCTCCCTCTCTCTATAACAAACACCAATAGAACAGATATTCTTCCTGCCCTCCCACTCTCTTTGAAAAGAATCTCTGGCAAAAAGTACCATAATTGAGGCCACGATGGCCTTTTGAAATGGAAAAGACCAGCTGAGATGAGGACACATGTCCTTACCCTAAGCCAAGCCACCAAAATCTCTCTTAAACCTAGAGAGACCCCTCCTAAGGCTGAACCTACCCCAAAAACCGAGCTTTGACCCAAAATGCCGCATTTTAAAAAAAAAATTCATAAAGTAAACCGATTTTGAAAATAATGTCCAATCTAGTGCGTCTATACCACGTAGATTGCCATATCATAAAACCGTAGTTGATAACTACGATTTATTTTTTTTTAAATTGTCAAAATCGTAGTCACCAACCATGGTTTTAACTTTAAATTTAAAACTGTAGTTGGTGACTACGGCTTTGATTGTTTAAAAAAATAGTCAAAATCGTAATCACCAACTACGGTTTTAACTTTAATTCTAAAACTATAGTTGGTGGCTACAACTTTAACTTTATATATATATATATATATATATATATATATATATATATATATATATATATATATATATATATATATATATATATATATATATAATTATGTTGTTTGATTTAAAATATTTAACTTTAATTGATCTCATTATTTAAATAATAATAATATATGAAATTAAATCATTGATGTATTTAATTTGATATAAAATATTTTTATTTAATTTTATTAAAATATTTGACATTATACTCAATATAAATATGATTAGTTATAAATATACTATTTTATGCCTTCATAATGAAGAATATTATATTATTTTGTAACTTTGTGCAAAAATTAAAGCCAATTATGCATTTGTACAAAATATAATATGACTTCAAGTGGGTAAATAATTGGAAAATTACTTAAATATAACAAAAATAATTTTTTTTCTCCATTTTTTCCTTTCAAAATGGAATGGAAAGGCTTAAAATTTTAAACTTAAAATATCAACCTAATAGAATTCTTAAAATATCGAATTGTAGAAAGAAAATACTTATGTTTTTCCAATCAATTCACTATTTAGTTTAATTTTGATGAATAGATGAAAATGCTTTTAGAATATGTTTGTAAATTCATTGAGAATAAGAAAAATGTCCCTTATTGGGTACTAACGGGAGTTTTGGGCAAAAATGATTTCTTTAAAACAAAAAGTTTGTAACTTAATTTTATTCTCAAAATAATTTTTAATGTGATGTGTATCTTATTCATGAGGGTATTCACATCACAAAAATGTAATTGGTAATCATGATTTTTGAATTTTTTTTTAAAAATGGTCAAAATAGTAGTTGGTTATCATAACTTTAAATTTAAGCCTAAAACCAATTTTTTAAGTTCAAAATTTTAATCATGCAAATGTTCAATTTTTTTAAGAATTATTTTGATTGGAGGTTAAGATTGTAATTTTTTTTTAATGCATTATTTTTTTTCTATATTAATATAGTGTTGTTGTAACTAATTAGTTATAAATATAATTAGTTTAAATTTAAACCTAAAACCAAATGTTTAGATTGTCGGATTTCTATATGTAAGTGGTATATATATATAAGTTCAATTTAAGTTTAAAATTTATCATATTTTCATTTAAATATATAATAATTTGTTCATAATAAAAAAGTTAACAATATAATGCAAATGAAAACAAACACAAAAACTAAAAAACAATCCTCAATGAGTGCCACATGATGGGGTCTTCCTCTTTCTCTGCGGATGCCTATGATATAGAGACATCTTTTTGGAATCTATCTATGCAATCTGCCATGTCTCAGTATGTATAGGTCGAGATGGAGCTGATGGAGGCAAGACTCGATGTCTACGTGGACCACGACGTCTCCTAGGTGGACATACATCTAATTGTGTAACATATGTAAGGGTATGATGCATGTTAGTCTCTATGGGAAGAGGTGTAGGTGATGGTAAGGTGGTAGATGGTGGGGTGATCTCAGGTACAGTGATATCTGATATGGTAGCATCTAGGAGATGTGATATAGGAGATGAAAGAATGGCATCTACTGTAGTGGTAGCTGGTGCAATAACATATGATATAGTGGCTCGAGGAGAGGAGATATAAGTGATGATGGTGAGGTGACATGTGGTATAGTGGTCTCCTCAAGACAAGGTAGAGGTGATGGTAGATTAGTAGATAGTGGGGTAGTTTCTGGTGTAGTGACATTAGGTATAGTGGCCTCTGTGGGAGGAAATACAGGTGATGGTAGAGTTGTATTTGATACGACATTCTCTAAGAGAGTAGGGCTAGGAGAAGGTGATGGTAGGAGTGAAGGGGGAAGTGTGGAAGTGTGGAAGCCTCAGGTGCAAATTGGGTAGATGATGTGGATGATGCTAACATGGTCTCGGGTGGATGCATAGATCGTCGAGGCTGTCGACTAGCTTGCCCACCATCTCTCATACTATCTCTCATTCGGCCTCGAATAGGCGGCATCCTAACTATAATGGCTGACACAGGTGGTCTCATGGATGGGTATGATGATGTAGGTGATTGACGAGCAGAATGTATACGATGGTCCTCTCCAATAACATGCAAAATATCAATAGCAATCCGATGAATGTCGCCTAATGCACCTGAAGTTGGCCTAGCAGATCGACTACCAATCTCAGCCATACTAGTGATCTATAAAAAATAAATAAATAAATAAATAAATAAGTTAAACAGACGAAAATGATTTTTAATTAATTATAATTTAATAAACCATTTAAAAATTTAAAAATCTTACTAACAACTGAGTAGTTGTTGTTGTACTATGATACCTCATTTGATCTATATGGAGAGGGGGTGTGATCAAACATCCTGTAATACATCGGTACCACTCCATACATGGATCATGAAACTGCATAACACCCACCATAGGTGGTGCCGTCGCAATACGCTCCACACGACTAGCCCATAAAGTAATATAATGTGCATGGAATGCCCCCCCAATCATACTTGTGTTGTCCTCGCCTATCCACGGAATAGAGGTCTTACTCTATGGAACAAGATGAAGGTATCCCTTGTTAGAGGCCAAACTATCGCAGCACTCGCTCCGGTCAATGCCACTCAACAATGTCAAAGCAGATAAGAGGTGACGTCGTCCGCCAAATCTCTTGGTCTACTAGAGATATCGCCGGAAGATGAACAACTAAGTCTCCCATGTAATTAGGCTCCCATAAAACCTATTAAAATCAACATTTGAAATTAATAATGTTAACGTTTATATGGTTAATAATAGGACATTACATCTTATATGTACTTGGTCATGGGTCTGTGCATCTAATTGGTCTCGATAAAATGACAACACATGTGATGGATTTTGAGCCCATGATAAAGGTACTCTCCATCTACATTCTAACGGATCAGCTAGTAAACCCCCGTCTAACAATGCATCATCATGTAATCCCTGGTCTAAACGCTCAACTGGTAAATCATCGGCTACATCATGCTTTAAATGTTGGGCTGTTGGAGGGGCTGGTGGTCGACCAAAATCAGGTCGACCCAGGTGGAGTTTTCCCAAGACCACAACTGGAAAAAATGTAACATTAAAATTTTACTTAAATTATAAACTTGAAGCAACTAGAAATTTTAATCTAATGTGAATAATGAATTATACTTGTAATAGTGTGACACATCCAACAATATCGGTGGCACCATCCAAACTCGCTCGACACAACTCCCTATATAGGTGTGTTAATACTGCACTGCCCCAACTATACATAGATGTCTGAGTCAAGTCTCTAAGTAGTGGGAGATAACACATATGGATGTGGGTACCCTTCTTGTTTGTAAATAGCGCTGAACCTATGAGTCCTAATATGAAAGCTCGTGCATACCGTGTTGGGCTTTGTGGAGCCTAGTTTTGTTTGATCCAATTTGACGACCCGACCCGAATAATATTGCATGGCTTTTTAATGGGAGATTTATTGAGGCCTGTTGGGCCGTTTAGCCCATTGTGGAACCACCCTTTCTGATTAGGGTTTTTAGTGTGGTGGGGTTGTCGTGTTATATATATAGAGAGAATATTGTAGCCGCTAGATTGTACTCTGAATTCTTCCCTGATAATATTGATATCCCTGCAACTCCGTGGACATAGGCAAATTGCCGAACCACGTAAATACTGTCTTGTGCGTGTGATTATCTTTTCTTTGGCGTGTGTTTTCTTTAGCTTTGTTTCTCACGGGTTGGGAATTCGGTTTAATTCCCTACAACTGGTATCAGAGCCTAGGGTTAGGTTTGAGTGGGAGCAATGGCAGAGGAAGCAGGAAAGGCGTCTGGAATAGAAAAGTTTGATGGCACAGACTTTGCGTATTGGAGGATGCAGATTGAAGATTATCTCTATGGGAGGAAATTGCATCTGCCTCTTTTGGGGACAAAACCTGAGAGTATGAAGGCTGAGGAATGGGCGCTTCTTGACAGACAGGTTCTAGGAGTTATTAGGTTAACTCTGTCTAGGTCTGTTGCACATAATGTTGTAAAGGAGAAGACCACAGCAGATTTGATGAAGGCTTTGTCCGGTATGTATGAAAAGCCGTCCGCAAACAATAAGGTGCATCTGATGAAGAAGTTGTTCAATTTGAAGATGACAGAGAATGCATCAGTAGCACAACATCTGAATGAATTTAATACAATCACAAATCAATTGTCGTCTGTAGAAATTGATTTTGATGATGAGATTCGTGCTCTGATCGTCTTGGCTTCTTTGCCAAACAGTTGGGAGGCAATGAGGATGGCAGTAAGCAATTCTACGGGAAAGGAAAAGCTCAAGTACAATGATATACGAGATTTAATTCTGGCTGAGGAGATTCGCCGAAGAGATGCAGGTGAAACCTCAGGATCTGGTTTTGCCCTAAACCTTGAGACAAGAGGCAAAGGTAATGACAGATATTCAAATCGGGGTAGATCAAATTCCAGAAATTCTAATCGGAACAGAAGCAAATCTAGATCAGGCCAACAAGTACAATGCTGGAATTGTGGGAAAACAGGTCACTTTAAAAGGCAATGCAAAAGCCCTAAGAAGAAGAAGAATGAAGATGATTCTGCTAATGTTGTAACAGAAGAGGTACATGATGCATTACTTCTTGCAGTAGACAGTCCACTTAATGATTGGGTTTTGGATTCAGGAACTTCGTTTCATACCACTCCACACCGAGAAATCATACAGAATTATGTTGCAGGTGATTTTGGTAAGGTGTATTTGGCTGATGGTTCAGCCTTGGATGTTGTGGGTCTGGGAGACGTCCGGATATCGTTGCCCAATGGGTCTGTTTGGTTACTGGAGAAGGTTCGACATATTCCTGACCTGAGGAGGAATCTAATTTCTGTTGGACAACTTGATGATGAAGGACATGCAATACTATTTGTTGGTGGTACTTGGAAGGTTACAAAGGGAGCTAGGGTATTGGCTCGTGGAAAGAAGACTGGTACTTTGTATATGACCTCATGTCCAAGAGACACAATTGCAGTTGCTGATGCAAGTATTGATACAAGCCTATGGCATTGTAGACTTGGTCACATGAGTGAGAAAGGGATGAAGATGCTGTTGTCAAAAGGAAAACTACCAGAATTGAAATCCATTGATTTTGACATGTGTGAAAGTTGCATCTTAGGAAAACAAAAAAAGGTAAGCTTCTTGAAAACTGGCAGGACCCCGAAGGCTGAAAAATTGGAACTAGTACACACTGATTTGTGGGGGCCTTCTCCGGTTGCATCCCTAGGAGGTTGAAGGTACTACATCACTTTTATTGATGACTCAAGTAGAAAGGTATGGGTTTATTTTCTGAAAAATAAATCTGATGTATTTGAAACTTTTAAGAAGTGGAAGGCCATGGTTGAGACAGAAACAGGTTTGAAAGTAAAATGTTTGAGGTCAGATAATGGAGGAGAGTACATAGATGGAGGGTTCAATGAGTATTGTGCTGCACAGGGAATTAGGATGGAGAAGACCATTCCTGAGACACCACAGCAGAATGGTGTGGCTGAGCGCATGAACAGAACTCTCAATGAGCGTGCTAGAAGTATGAGGTTGCATGTTGGACTACCAAAAACTTTTTGGGTTGATGCTGTTAGCACTGCAGCTTACCTGATAAACCGAGGACCATCAGTTCCCATGGAGTTCAGACTTCCTGAGGAGGTTTGGAGTGGTAAAGAGGTGAAGTTTTCACATTTAAAAGTTTTTTGTTGTGTTTTTTATGTTCATATTGATTCTGATGCTCGTAGCAAACTTGATGCAAAGTCAAAAATATGTTTTTTCATTGGCTATGGTGATGAGAAATTTGGCTATAGGTTTTGAGATGAACAAAACAGGAAAATCATCAGAAGTAGAAATGTGATATTTAATGAACAGGTTATGTACAAGGACAGGTCAACTGTAGTGTCAGATGTTACAGAGATAGATCAAAAGAAATCTAAGTTTGTCAAGTTAGATGAATTGACTGAAAGTACTGTCCAGAAAGGGGGTGAAGAAGATAAGGAGAATGTAAATTCACAGGTAGATCTGAGTACACCTGTAGTTGAAGTTCGCAGATCTTCCAGGAACATTAGACCTCCGCAGCGTTATTCACCTGTTTTAAATTATCTCATGTTGACTGATGGCGGTGAGCCAGAGTGTTATGATGAAGCCTTGCAAAATGAGAATTCAAGCAAGTGAGAGTTAGCCATGAAGGATGAGATGGATTCCTTGTTAGGGAATCAGACATGGGAATTGACTGAATTGCCAGTAGGAAAGAAGGCTTTGCACAACAAGTGGGTATACAGAATAAAGAATGAGCATGATGGTAGTAAACGTTACAAGGCCAGATTAGTTGTTAAAGGGTTCCAGCAGAAGGAGGGCATTGACTACACAGAGATATTTTCTCCAGTTGTGAAAATGTCAACAATCAGACTTGTACTAGGAATGGTGGCTGCAGAAAACTTACATCTTGAGCAGTTAGATGTGAAGACAGCATTCCTTCATGGTGACTTGGAGGAAGACCTTTACATGATTCAGCCAAAAGGGTTCATTGTTTAGGGACAAGAGAATCTAGTCTGCAAACTGAGAAAAAGCTTGTATGGCCTTAAACAAGCTCCTAGACAGTGGTACAAGAAGTTTGACAGTTTTATGCATAGAATTGGGTTCAAGAGATGTGAAGCTGATCACTGTTGCTATGTTAAGTCTTTTGACAATTCTTACATCATATTACTGTTGTATGTGGATGATATGCTTATTGCAGGGTCTGACATTGAGAAGATTAATAATCTGAAGAAGCAATTGTCCAAACAATTTGCAATGAAGGATTTGGGAGCTGCAAAGCAAATCCTTGGTATGAGAATCATTAGAGATAAGGCTAATGGTACATTGAAGCTTTCACAATCAGAGTATGTGAAGAAAGTTCTCAGCAGGTTCAACATGAATGAAGCTAAACCAGTGAGCACACCCTTGGGGAGCCATTTCAAACTAAGCAAAGAACAGTCACCGAAGACAAAGAAGAAAGGGACCATATGAGCAAGGTACCCTATGCCTCAGCTATTGGTAGCTTGATGTATGCTATGGTGTGTACAAGGCCAGACATTGCACATGCAGTGGGAGTTGTGAGCAGATTCATGAGTAGGCCTGGAAAGCAGCATTGGGAGGCAGTCAAGTGGATTCTAAGATATCTGAAGGGTTCATTAGATACATGTCTTTGCTTCACAGGTGCAAGTTTGAAATTGCAGGGTTATGTAGATGCTGATTTTGCTGGTGATATTGATAGTAGAAAGAGTACTACTGGGTTTGTTTTTACTCTAGGTGGTACAGCTATATCATGGGTTTCAAATCTACAGAAGATTGTTACTTTGTCTACTACAGAAGCTGAGTATGTTGCAGCAACTGAAGCTGGAAAGGAGATGATTTGGCTACATGGTTTCTTAGATGAATTGGGTAAGAAGCAGGAGATGGGCATTCTACACAGTGACAGTCAGAGTGCAATTTTTCTTGCCAAAAATTCAGCTTTTCATTCAAAGTCGAAACATATACAAACAAAATACCACTTTATCCGTTATCTTGTTGAGGATAAACTGGTAATACTTGAGAAGATTTGTGGATCTAAGAACCCTGCAGACATGTTGACTAAGGGTGTCACTATTGAGAAGTTGAAGCTGTGCGCAGCTTCAATTGGTCTTCTAGCTTGAGGACAAGAGGATGAGTTGTAGGGATGAGGGATTGTTTCTTGGAGGATAGCGGTTTGATGTTGGTGATTGGACTAGTCTCCAAGTGGGAGATTTGTTGGGCTTTGTGGAGCCTAGTTTTGTTTGATCCAATTTGACGACCCGACCCGAATAATATTGCATGGCTTTTTAATGGGAGATTTATTGAGGCCTGTTGGGCCGTTTAGCCCATTGTGGAACCACCCTTTCTGATTAGGGTTTTTAGTGTGGTGGGGTTGTCGTGTTATATATATAGAGAGAATATTGTAGCCGCTAGATTGTACTCTGAATTCTTCCCTGATAATAGTGATATCCCTGCAACTCCGTGGACGTAGACAAATTGCCGAACCACGTAAATACTGTCTTGTGCGTGTGATTATCTTTTCTTTGGCGTGTGTTTTCTTTAGCTTTGTTTCTCACGGGTTGGGAATTCGGTTTAATTCCCTACATACTGCTCTAATGTGGCGTCATCTGAATCAACTGGTGGATGAGAGAATTGGTGACATAGGCATTGTGTCGATATCCCTGATCCTTTAATCTTAGATGTAAGGGGAGTCACCCCTAAAAGTTCATAACATAGCAGTGACCAATCAATGTCACATGTGCCAGTGATGGGAAGCCCATGAATACGAAGTCCTAATATGACAGCAATATCCTGTAAAGTAATGGTCATCTCCCCAACAGGTAAGTGAAATGTGTGTGTCTCAGGATGTCATCTCTCAATTAGACTAGTGATCAATCCCCAATCTAGTGTAATGTGTCCAATACGGTATACACCATAAAATCCAAATCGAATAATATAAGGTCGAAGACGAGGATCCATCTCCCACTCCCGCATAAACCAAGATATATGTTGTCGACAAGTCAAGACTGAAGCAAGCTGTAAAAATACAAATAAATCATTTATATAATAAACTGCAAATTTTTTCATTCTTTAAAGAGATATTATGTGCTTTCATATACATACCTTACCAGAGTCAACTAAATGAGACCTGTATCTATCCTGTAGAACCAAAACAGACGTATTTAATGGATCTGGATTAGAACTATGTCCTCTATACTCCATATCCATAACAAAATTGTGAAGATAAAAAAACAATACTTATTGTTTTTAAATAAGAAATATTTCTAATGGAAAAGTTTTAAAAATTTATGGAGTTTTCCCTATATTAAGTATATATCAATTTGATAAATTTAAGTAGATCAATTCATTTATGACCAATAAACAAGTCATACTAGTCTAAATTAATATTAGAGATACAAATACAATGGAGCATTTTGTTAACATTTTTAATAGAAATTTCAAAATTTTGACAAAGTTTCCCCTATAGTATGGACATTATTCCAAATAAAAATAACCTGATTATGCAAATAACATCAATATTTATAATCAAACCAAAGCCAATAATTGCATAAAGGTAGTATCATAGTAGCTTACATCACAATATTCAAGAAAATTACATGCATACATCACATGGTCTAATCAACTCTATCACTGTTTTGACAAGAATGGCGATTGTGGCCACTTTGTTTGCATAACCCACATGTAATAGAAGTCTTGCCCTCTCTAACATCCATTTCATTATGCAAACGACTTGATTTAGGTCATCCACTTGATGCACGTTTCATCGACTCAGAAGACATGATAATCGGACCATCATAAGGATGCCACTCATATACATTGAAAATGGGATGGAACAAGGGTACCCAAGTATTATAGTACAATTGTGTACTATAGTAGTGTTGAACAAGTGGTCTAAAATCAACTGAACGAAAATGATATGTTGCTAGAGTATGGTTACATGGGAATCCATATATGAGTGTTTTACCACACGTGCATGCATACTCCTGTAAGTTGATGTGATATGTTCAACCACCAGTTGAGCTACTCTTAGTACCCCTATTAGTCTTCACATGGAATTGTCCTTAGATGTGATCATATAAAACAATCTCATGAAATCCTGCCTTAACCACATTTGCCTTAATCTTAGCATCGGCATATGAAGTGTATTCCTCATTTGAAGCAAGTCGATTAGCACCTTGTTCCATTCTCACAACAAAGTAACTATTTAGTCGAAAAAATGTCAATTGAACCAAAGCAATTATAGGTAAGCTACGAGCTCTTTTAAGCACACTATTGAACACCTCCAACATGTTTGTAGTCATGATGTCATACCTTCGACCTCCGTCATGAGAGAACGCCCATTTCTCAAAAGGAATTGCTCCAACCATTGTTGTGCGACTGCATTAATCCTCCCAATTGTGTTCATATGTTTCTTGAAATTTTCAATCTTGGTTGCTAAGGCTGCTCTACCCATCAGATTTTTCAATATTTTATCCTTGAATCGAGTCATAAAATTGCTGGCAAGATGACGCATACAAACCCTATGATATGCGTATGGCTCAGACCAACCAAGATGAACATCGCTCATTGTAGCCATAATGCCTGGATGTCGATCTAATATAACACAAAGTCCCCTTCTATGAGTTACTTTAGTTCTAATACATGCCAAAAACCATTCCCAACTATCAAGATTCTCACCTTCTGTTAAGGCAAAAGCCAAGGGAATAACTGACTATTTCTATCACAACCCATATCAATCATTAAAGTGTCTTTATACTTACCATACAAATGTGTACCATCAATACTGAGTACAGGCCGACAATGCTTGAATCCTTCAATAGATGGATGAAATGTCCAAAAAAACTCACGAAAATATCTCTGTATTCTCCATAATACCAGGAAATGTTTTTGAAATTACAACACATCCTAGATTTGTCTGTTCTAAGGCAATGGAAAAATGTGGCAACTCAACATATGACTTATAAAAATCACCAAATAAGCTTGTAAAAGTTTTAAGTTTCGCTTTAGATGTCTTCTTGTATGATATTTAGTATCCGAATTTCTCCACAATACTTGCTTGAATAGCAACCATTGACAATGTGAATTGTGCCTTAATCATTCCTTGGATATGAGCAATAATCAAGTTGGAATCTAATTGTTGATGGTTCTGATTCAAGCAAAGATTTACACATTTGTGCGGACCATTATATTTATTGATTGCAAATGAAGTTGTACATTTTACAACCATAGCACGAAGTTTCCATGGACATTGAGATTGCTTAGCTTTCTTACATCTTAAAACTAACAACTTTGTAGTTGACGAAACAACAACGTACTCTTGGTATGCACTAATAGAGTACAACTTCGTAGCATGTTGTAAGTCTGCTTTTGAAATAAAAACTTGGCCAACCATGAACTCTCCACTTGAGTTTCCAATATTAGTGTTCCCTCATGGGGTCCAATCACTTGAAATGACATTACCAATGTTTTCAACATTTTCAAACTGCAGTGATGGTGTCGAGTGATATTGAACATGGGAAAACTCTATTGGGTCCTCAGGATCTAGGTTATTTGACATATCACAACCTTCCCCATTCACGAAGACATATCTCTCTTGTTCACTTTCCATTGCTTCGTGAAGAGCTAAGAAAGATGAAACAACATTAACATTATTTTTTTCCTCATCAATAAATTCAAACACCTCATCTCCATCATGTTGAACATCTTTCACTCTCTCACTTTGATCACCACCTTCTTGGGAATCACATTCTTCTTCATCTTCATCTGCTCTACACTCATAAGTCATTGCAATTGGGGCACTACTAGGTCCACAACCATACTCAAATTCCTCAACATTATCATTTTTTTCGAGTAATAATTGTGTGAAGTTACCCAATAATTGCCCCCTCACCCGTGGTTGTATTGGCACTTGTTTAATATACAATTCAATTTCATCCATTCCAAATGTGTTAACCAATTTCAACATTTGAGATAAACTATTATCATCTCATATTGGACAAGATTGGAACCTATTTTCTCTTTTTAAAGGATACCTACAATTGAGGACTAATTGAAATTGTTTTTTGTCAATGTCAGTTCTCAAGTATATCATAGATAACAAGTGTTCATAGGTTGAACTAACAGGCACATCCAAAGACACAATTACAGCTTGATCCCCAATATACTTTACATATGTTTCTGTCCTCAACATTTTTCCTTCACAAAAGCAAATCACATGAACAATAGATTCAGACATGATTTACCTACAAAAAAATACAATATCAAATGGTTTAATAATCAATGAAAATAATAGCAAGTCTTTTTGTTTTGAACTTAACATACTTGTTTATTAAAATACTTACAAAAACACACATACAAGAATGTTCAAGAGAAATTGCATATAATCTTTTAACATGTGAATACACAATTATATAATAAAACACCTTCTTACACATTAGGGGGAAAAATATAAATCACTTCATAATAATAAATTTTTTATTTAAATCACTGCTATTGTGCTTGATCTAGAGGAGCAGCTCTTGTTCTCTGGAAGCGCAGATGGGAGAATTTTCGTTAGCATGCTTGACACTGGGTTGGTGGGTGATCCATTTGATGTTCTAGAGGATCGACCGACTGGGCTAAATAGACACAAGTATTGTATGGTGGTTTAAGTTTATCGATATTTGTTCGAGAATGATTGATTGTCTTAGGTAGAATGTTAATAGTATTAACAAGCATACACAAATTTTCAACTGACAATTTTTTCACTTGCCAATGCAGTAGGTCCATAACTGCATTGGCCTTCAGTAGATTGGGTCTGGTGTCAGCATCTAGGGACTGCACTGCCCACATTTGGGATGTTGCCAGTAGGGTTATCATCAGAAGATTCAATCATCCAAAAGGTGACCATAATCTTCATTTCTGGTTTGCAGGTTCTATCTTTCTATTTCTTAGAAGAATTCATGACTCCATTTTCTAATATTCTGTTTGGATGCTAAGTAGTTAGTGGATACAAAAATAAAAACTAAAAACTAATGTATATTTCTTCCTCTCCTTTGTTTTTCTCAGCAACCAAATGGAGCTCTTTATCTTTTATAGTTTAGTTTTCCATCTATAAGCACTTCATATTTTATAATTGTAATTAATTAAGAATGTCGTTTTTGTCTCTAATAAGGGGCTATTATTAATATGGTAGTGATCCCAAAGTCGTCACTGCTTTCTGTGACAAACCATTAGCGATTCTTTAATAAGTTTCGTGTTTATTTTCTTGACAAGTATCCTCAGCCAAGCAACTCATTCATGGGAATGATCACTCTCCTACCTTCATGTTGTTCCCACATAGTTCACCTCCCTACTATTGGGTTCCAAAGCACAGTTTCACTAAACCAGTAGATTCTCGATTTGGAGGTCTTTCTCTAAACTTGATATCCATATCAATCATAGCTTTGATACCATATTAAGCTAAAACTATTAGGATGTGGCCCATAATATATACTAAGCGAATAAGAAGGAAATATAATCATATTGGAAAGTCATATATTGGTATGGTTTTAGCAATCCTGATGAATTTGGCAGCAAGAATGTACACTAGAAGCAATACAAATGAAACTAGAGACAAGTATAGAGAACCGAATGTGGGCTACAAGAATGACAAAGCACGTCATGGAGATGAACAAACACTTGCAATCACGTTTATTAGATTTGATGTAGAACCGGTTGCTCTTATCTACAGACTCAACCCCAACCAGGAAGAGAAAAAAGGCAATGCTTGAGAGTTCAAGGATTCAAGAAGAGGAGCAATCACAGTTGCCAAGTTATCAATGACTAGTATGTTAGATTTTTCTTTTTTCTTTTTATCAATGTTTCTGGTGTGGGGGTGGGAGGAGTGGTATAAAGGACAATAAAATTACCCTTAGGAAGTTTCAATAATGCATGTATACAATCGTGGTCAACCATTCTTATCCTTGAAACTATTGTACTATATGATATAATGTTGTTCTTTGTGTGTTTGTTCCAATATATTTGCTATCAAAGTTCATAGTATCTACTGGTAGTTCAACAATCATATTGTTAGTGTTTTTCTAGCCATTGTAATAGTAGAATACCTCTGATCCCCTATTAACACAAAGCTCGCTCAAATAAAATACATTGTTATATAGGATGGAGGATGCAAATTTCATAAAAGAGGACAGAAAATGAGTTCTAGTCTACCTTGGGAAAAAAAACATTGTGAATGAAACTACTACTTAATATCTGGGAAATTTATTTGGGCACAGTCCTATTTTCACTTATATCACATTCTTAGATATTCTTCATCACATATTAGAGCAAGAAGCAAATGGCAAAGTTCAAATGGGGCTTATCTGAAAACAATTGCCTTCATAAAGGGGTCAGATTGGTTGCTAATTTATTTAAGAATTTCCTTCGTGAAGAGGTCAGATTGAAATAGTCAATATGGTGTGAGGAATGGAATCTCTAGTTTCTTCCAACAACATTTTTTTATTTGAGGATTTGTCATATTGGGACTATTTTTTTTTTACTTTCCTATATTTTCTAGGCAACCAAACATTCCCATAATTTAGAGAATGGTGTAGAAACCGACCCCACACCTTCAATCTCCTAGCTTAAGATAAATCTAGTCCTTGACAAGTGGAGTACTCCTATTTTTTTCTATTCCTATAACAAAAATCACCGCTCGTCCCGTTCATTTTTGGAGTTTTTTACAATGATCCCCTTCATTTTTGGTATCTTTAACTTAAAAAAATCCATGTTGGCCCTCCATTCCATATCCGTTTTCTTTACCAAAAAAACATTTTTCTTTCTTCTAAGCTCACAATCAAAATAAAAATAAAAAATAAAAAATCAAACACATCTTTACCAAATAGAAACCAAACACATCTACAACAATAACGTGAAAACCAAACAGATTTATAAAAAATAAAATAAAATTTACGTAAACTGAAAAACTCATAAATCTTACCTGATAAATGACTTCCAAATTTTGAATTTGAGCCAATGATACAACGGGAAGGATGAAACCCTAAAGGTAAGAAACTTAACAGCGAAAGGAAGAGACCTAACTGGGAAAGGAACAGAAAAGGATAAAGGATTCAAAACCTTACCAACTACGGTTTTGATTGATTTAAAAAAATTCAAAACCGTAATTGGTGACTATAGTTTTATGATGTGGCAATCTACATGACACAGATGCACTAGATTGGGCATTATTTTCAAATTCGGTTTACTTTATGTATATATATTTTTTTAAAATGTGGCATTTTGGGTCAAAGCTCCCAAAATAGTATATTTTTTTATAAATAAATAAATAAATAAATAAATATATATATAATTTATGATTTTATTATAATATTATTATTCATATTTTTTTTAAATATATATTTGTAATTTATTTGTAATTATTAAACTATTTTCATTTTTAATAAGACTTGAATTCAATTTAATTTATGTTCTATAAATTACATTTTTAATGTTTTTACAAAACCAAAACAAAAAAATAATAATAATTTTAAAAACAATTTATCCAAACAAGTTTTTTTTAAAAAAAAAAATTGTTTTAAAAAATAACTTGTCAAACACCCTTATTTTTATAAAACACTAGAAATTTATTTTTTATTCTTTCAACTTAAAATAATAATAATAAGAAGAAAATTAAAAACAAGTTTAAAAAATATGACCAAACCGCCCTTAGATTCAGAAGGCCAAAACTTTGAATTTCTTTTGTTTTCTCTTCATTTGATTGGGAAACAAGAACTAAAGTGTTTGTCTTGATGGCATGGGCCTGGCCATGCTGCAAGACCTGGCCCGGTTTCACTTTGCATTTGGATGTGGAGAGGTTGACGCACATATCCATTAAATAGGCCCAAAAGAAATACAATACCATTTTGATGAAAATAAGCTCTATCAGAAACTTTTCACCACAACTGGTTCGGGGCGGAGTACCAAGACGATGCATTTTTCTTACCTGAAAATTTTGAGGAAAAATGCGATAAAAGAAAGCCGTTGGAAAGAAAATTTTGAAAAATTAAAAAATAAATTAAAATCAACAAAGTACTATTTTATGTTACTCTAAAATAATTTTAGTATTTATTTAAATTTTTATATAAAGATTAAATAATTTAAAAATATATAATTTTTTTAATAATTTAAATTAAGTTTTGTTTTCTTTTATATGTTTCATAGAAAAATAAAATATGAGCAAATCATTATTTTAATATTTTCTTTCCTTTTCAGATTTTTTTTTTTTAAAAAAACTCAAACATAGCATAAATGTATCATATCATAGATAGATATTATAAGTTAAGACATACCATAAAAATCAGATGCTGAATAATTCAATAGGACAAACCACTAAAGGTTCAAAGAGTTATGAGGAAAATATCATGAAAACAATGAGAGCCAATTAGTCGCAATCTAAGCTCCTCCTCATACCCAACCGGTCAAAAAAAAAAGAAACACATTTGCTAGTGAATCTTGAAGAAATAAAAGAGAGACAAATGAAGATGACCAATGCTCTTTGAGAACTTGAAAATTACTCATACCGCTAACAGAATTAATTAATTATATAATTTATTAATTTTTAGTATTTTATTGATTTTTAAATTCAAAATAAAAATTTGAGAAGAATTGCCATTAATTTTTTACTATCATACCATGACTAATGGTTAATGATTCTTAAATTACTACAAAAGTAAACTACTAACCATTACATATTATTTGATACTAAATAAGATTATTAGCCACCACTTAATGATGTTGTTAGGCCACATTGAACAATGAAAATTAGTTAAGGGAAGTGATCAGTCACACAGTCATACTCAATGGCCAGGAGACTTGAAAGCAAGGGGCCACGTCTCCTTTAGAAAATTTTAAAGAAAAATATTTATATTTCCTTGATGGATTTGATCCTTCCTAATTCTAAAAGAAAAGAAAAAAAAAAAGTCATGTTTGATAACTGTTTTTGAAAATAATTCTAAAAAATAGTTTTTAAAAACAGTTTTTGATAATAACTTTTAAAAATTATTCCTTAATTTTTTTTTAAATAAAAGTATATTTGAAAACCTAAAATATTTTTAACATATGTTTAATATTTTTAAGATATATTTAAAGAAAAATATTTATATTTCCTTGATGGATTTGATCCCTTCCTAATTCTAAAAGAAAAAAAAAAAGTTTTTTTTATAACTATTTTCGAAAATAATTTTAAAAATAATTCTGAAAAATAGTTTTTGATAATAACTTTTAAAAATTATTCCTTAACTTTTTTTTTTAGAATAAAAGTATAATTGAAAACCTAAAATATTTTTAACATATGTTTAATGCTTTTAAATATATTTTAAAAATAATTTTTGTATATAATATTTTATTTTTAATCATTCTATATATTTATATAATTATTTTTTTAAATAACATTTAAAAAATAAATGAAAACAACATGAAATAATTAAAAAATGTTATCTAAAAACATATTATTTTGTATTGTTAAGAATAAAAAAATAAAAAATAATTTATTATTATTAAATATATGATTTTGATTTTTTTTTCTGATGAAGATAAAACTATTTTAAAAAATTGTTAAAGTAATAAACTCAGAGGTGAGTTTCACTCTATCTTCCTCCATGAAGCGAGGAGAAATGATGTTTGAAATGACATTAATTAAAAAATTCTTTGTTTCATAATTAAGTTGATATGAATGCGTTTTATTTTTATCAATTTTTTTTTTTAAATTTTAAGGATATTCTTGAGTATTTTATTATTTATTAATGTCCTTTTTATAAAAAAAAATCCGAACAATTAGGAATAAATTTTCATATTTAAAATATCCGGATATTGGGCTGAATTAAACATGTGTTGCGGGGTGGAGTGTCTTCTTCGTTTCTTACGTAGATTTTGTCATGGCATTCGACAGTGATTCATCTCACAGTGGATTGCCTTCCTCTCGGCGGGATGACAATGACGAGTCCCCGTTGTGTAATGTGTTTGTTTACTCACATATGCATGCACGAATGGTCTCTTCTTCAATATTCTATATATGTCCATTTCGAGTGGTCGTTGCACAGCGATAAGTGGTGAAGAATCGATAGAGTCTCCAAAAGATCTTTAATTCGGTCACTAATGGTTCACCATCATTAGCTTTATTGTTGTTGGGTGGAGCCCATTTATGCATAGGGTGGTCCACTCCTAGATAATAAATTTGTGGGTGGAACTAGATCTAATAAAAGGAAGACAAGGATATCGATTGAGACTTGGTTTTGCATGCACACCATCTATGTAGATGTTATCTATTTTAAAACACGTCTTTCTCTCTATCTAGTCTGCTAGAGTCAAATAGCTGGAAACATAATCCTTCCTTACCCAATGGAGAAGGAGCAGATCATTCTAGTTTTGTTGGTGGACAGATGAAGATAATTTGTGGGTGAATCTCGACTTACCTATCGTAAATGCTAGTAGTGATCACAAGAATATAAATCAATTGCACCTTTTATTTATATTTTCATTATGTATACTCGTGCACGTTCAATTGATTGATGATGTACTGGGACTCACCTAACTTCTCAGAAAATTGAATACTCCCAGCTGTGACTTCGTTTAAGAGAGCACCGAAGTCATCTTCCCCACCTTCAAGGTTACAGAACCATAGCCCATTAATTCTCAATCCAAAACAGCAGGGAAAGCTGTCCGAGTGAAATGAATGAATGGTAGTCCAGATTATCAGACTGTCGAATGTAGGTACGTAGTGCACTGAAAGAAGACTGCATCAGGCCCGGCTCTACCCTATACAGATGGGTCATTCAGCCGGTCAGCCATGCCAGTATGAAAAGTGATCCACAGATGTCAAGGAACTCAGCTGAAATTAATGAGTAGAGTTGACTCTGGGGTTTGTTCATAGCTGGGTGTTAGCAGTTGGACTCCATTCCTCGGAGGCCCATACTCCCAGAGTGTTTTTATTTTAGGGATATTTGGGCAAAAGCCTAAAGTAAACAAAATGTTAATATTATATTTAGAATCAATTTTTTTTAAATAAAATTTGAAATGAAATAAATTAATTTCAACTTATTCTGATTTTAGAGAGAGAAAGAAAGAATTTAATTAATAAAATTTAAAATAAGAAAGCAATTGGATTTCAATTACTTCATTCTATTTGGTATAAAAGAGGATTTGCAATGAAAGGAATTAATTTCAATTCAAAACAAATTTAATTACTAATAGAAATTAAAAGAAAAGAAATTAGATTTCAATTTATTCACCATGTTTGCCATAAGAGAAAAAAAAAATTCTTTCACATGTTTGGTGTTATAAGAGAAATGAAAATGAAATAATTTTGTAATATTCCTTCAGAAAAATATGATGTAGTAAATTCAGATATTTACCCCAATGATCATTGAAAATTACTTATACTAGTTAAAAAATTCAAAGAATATAATACTTATCATAAATAAATAAAAAATCTTTTTTTACTTTGAATGCTTATATGAATCTACCAATAATTTCAAAAATCAAATGAAAGAGAAACTATATATTGACATGAAATTCCAGACTTCACTAAGTAAAAATTATTTATATGGATAAAAAGATTAAAAGATATCAAATCAAATTTCATTCATTTTTCTTTTTTTTTTTTTTAAATGGAAACTTCAAAATTTTAATAAATCATTTTGAATTCATTTCCCTTCATGTATTCCTTCTATTCCTAATACCAAATTTGACTTTTTTTTTTAAGTCCATTTTTTTTCCTTTTCAAATACCATACTAAACATAGTATTAATTAAGAATGAGGAATAAGAAAATTAAAAATATTTCATTTGCTGGCTCAAGCTTTGTAAGTAGCAATTCCTTTCTGGACTTTATGTATAACTCTAATTCCCAAATCTTAGAACTTTATGATTTTTCATGTATAAAATAAATTATCAAGAAAATATATATTAATCCATGAGATTAATCTTAAAGAGAAATTCTTTACAAAGAAGAACAAATTAAAGAAAACTTAGTTTTTCTCTCTTAATCCCTTTTAGTTTGATATATGTTTCTTAATAAAGAGAAAATTGTATATATATTGGATAGAGAGACGATCGCACCTAAATAGGGTCTCCTTTTGTTTTTTTTATTTCCCATATTTGATCAAGGGTAATGATTATTTAAAAAACATCTCCTTTAAGTACTAATGAATAGGATTTTAGCACTTAATATTATTAATCATAATTATTTTTTATATTAAATAAAAGATAATAATAAAATAAGTTCACTATAATTATCTTTAAAATTAAATAAAAATAATTAATAATAAAATAGGCCACGTGGGCCGCATTAAAATAAAAAACATAACAAATGACAGAAAGCAGGAGATGCTGATGAAGAAGCAAACCGGCCACATGGGTCCCACACATTTTACCATCTTAGAGATTTGCCATCCAAGATATATGCCGTAGACCCTAACAAATGGCAGAAGTGCAGGGGATGCTGATGAAGCAAACCGGCCACATGGGTCCCATACATTTCACCATCTTAGAGATTTGCGATCCAAGATATATGTAGTAGACCCTAACAAATGGCAGAAGTGCAGGGCCACATGGGTCCCATACATTTTACCATCTTAGGCATTTGCGATCCAAGATATATGTAGTAGTTTAGAGTATTTCCTGCCAAATGAGATATGGAGTTTTAATTGCTTGAGTAGGGGTCCTCCCCAAATGGCAAACGAGTACCTGCTTTTATGGCATGGCAGATGGTTAGTGGGTCGTATGTGTCGGTGGCCCAGTCTATGGTTGAGAGAATCCCAACTTTGGTTCTTGTAGGCTCCCAGTAGAGAGCCATCTTCAGGCGGGATTGGCCATTGGCTCCATTAATGGAGACTTTTCTCAAACTTGAATTTCCAAATTCCAAACGATGATTGTGGTGCCTGCAGTTATATTTCCCCGGCAATTCACATGCTGGGTCTTTATAGAACCTATTTTCTCTAATAGCAATAAAATATCGGTACTTTTTCTTTTTGTTTGATATATTGAGGGTTGTTGAAATGTCTTGAATTCCTACACCCTTCAACTCTAAATGCCAAATCTTATTGAACGTTGAACGTTGACAAAGTTTTGTACTTCCCACAATGAATTTTACTTTTTGCGCCTTCCTTAGGGGATTACATAAATACATGTAACCCGCTGGCGTACATAAAATGCATGTGCCCTACCAAAAGTGCCTGCTTCATAAAAAGCATGCTTGGCTAGCTTTTCTTTTCCTTTTCGTCTAAATCTTTCTCCAATCTATTATTTCTTCTTTGACAAAGCCAAGAGATAATGCTAATTATATTGCTAATACATCGATTACACGCTTTTCTTTTCCTTTTTCTTTTCTTCTGTCTCTCTTTCCCTTTTTTCATGGTCCCAAACATGATAGTGAGCGGGTGGACGAATTAGGCACTTTTTGGAAACAATACATGCTCACTCTCTGCAGCTTTGAGGCTACTGAAAGATTAAGCATCATCATACTTGGCGTTGCAGCCTTAGGAAAGGGTGAGTTTTAACGTGATAAAGGAAACAACTTTGCAATTATTCCATAGCCCACTCACTTTATCTGGGCCTTACAAATTTCATTGAACATTGACCAATGATATAAAGCTCTGTTTAAGGACGTCCATCATGCTACGCATCTTGAATTGGGTATCATATCCCACGAGAAAATGAAAAAGGGGAACAGGGAAATGTGGCACTTAATGCCTCGGGCTTTACATTGAGCAGAGAGGGAGGTGCTCCAATTAATGGTCTACTGATGGGACTTTTGCCCTTGAGTATCAATTAACGTCTAATTAATGGCAGTTACAACGTCATTATCTCAATTCAATTATTGTAATATCTTACGATAACATAATGGTTTTATTTTTTAATGTGAAAAAAAAAAGAAGACAAACTATTAGGTTGATTGATCAGATAATGAGGCTCAAGAAGTGTGTTTAAATAAACCAGAAGGCAGTGCCACACTAGGGCGTGCAGGGAGGACTGTGAATGGAAGAGGAGGGTACTTTTTCAAGTTCATGAGAAGCATGATTGAGTCGTGGGCCGTGAATGAAGCCATTTGAGAGATTAATTTTTACCATCACAAACATGTACTCAATAGTCAATACAACCTAATTAGGCATGACAGCGTTGCAGTTTGAGGAAAATGAATGCAGTGAAAGGGGTATGGGTGTTTTACGGGAGAATTACTGTTAAGGGTAGGCTGGGGAAAAAAATTATTATAAAGGATAGAATGAAATTATGATAATTCCTCCAAATGCTTTATTTTATTTAAATATCAAGACTACCCTTAATAAGTGAAAAGCAATAACAAAGTGAAAAGTAATAACAAAGTGAAAAGAGTTTTCTTTAACCTACCTCCAGCTTGTTGGTGATGTTGTAAAAGAAAAAAGGGAAAGAGGAAAAAGGTCTAGCACTTCAGGTCATGATTTGTAATCGTTTACACAAAACTTTTTTTTTTTTTTTTTTTTTTGTGTGAATCTAGCAAGAAATCCATTAAAGGTGAGTTTTTTTTTTAATGTCAAAAAAAAAAATCAGTTTATGGAAAAAATAAATAAATAATTTAAAAATAGGATTAAATGAACGAAAAGTAAATAATTTTAACAATGTAGATGTAAGATATTAGATCTGAAATATTGAAGGAGGTTTTGAGAAAGAAATTACATTTTAACAATGTTTGGAACCACTTTATTTGGGTATTTATGAACATATTTGAATTTTCGTTGAAAACTCAAAATTATAATCAATTGAGACATAATTTGTATAATAAAGAACAATATTTGTTGTATAGTAGACATATATATGCCAAAAACAACCCACAACTGCCCAGTTTCATAAGAAATTTGAAATTTTAAAAATTTTATCTTGTTGTAATGTATCATAATGTTATTGTATTTATATTGTAATTGTAGTGTATTTTTATTATACATTTATATTTTTATATAAAAAAAAACCCACAATTGTCCAGTTTCATACAAAATTTGAAATTTTGAAAATTTTACGTTATCATAATATATTGTAATGTTATTGTATTTATATTGTAATTGTAGTGTATTTTTATTGTACATTTATATTTTTATATAAAAAATTAATTTTATAGATTTTTTTTATACATTTGGATTATCATCAACAACTTCATGTATTAAAATTACAATAATGTATTTTTGTTGTATTTTTATAATTTTGGCTTGCAATGATGCTTTATGATAGGAATACAACATGATAATCTAGAAACATTAGTTCAGTAAAAAACGAATTCCATATTTTGTCATTTTTGTATATTGTAATGTATTGTAATGTTAATATTTTTTTATTATATTTGTATTGTACTTATACTTTATAATTGTCAGGAAAGAAAATGTATTTCTCAATTGATAAATAAATTTAAGAAATTCAGGGTAAATGGTCTAATAAAAATATGAGACCTTCATAAGAATTATTAAATCTACCCACCCTTTTTAGTAATTTTTTTTCCCAGCCTACCCTTAAAAGTAATTCTCCCGTGATTTATTACAAATGAGTTTGACAAGATATCATTCAATTCTGGGAGGCATCTATATCTGCGACGCTAATCCGTTCATTGGAGCCACTCAAATCTTGGAATCGCCTTTCTTTATTTGAGCCACCCAAAATTAGAAATCTTTGCTTTCATGATCGTGACTAAGAAAAAGATGGATAAAAGGCATTTACGCAGTGCCTACCCCTTTTTGTTCTTTTTCCTTTTAAGGGCACCCTTGAAAGGTGACAGTGATTTTGCGCCATCAAGATGGTGGAAATTTGCAATAAAACGGATCTAATTGACTTTGGAATTGAACGATCAACCGAAGAAACCTTCTAATCACTGCCCCTTGTTTTCCATGAGAATTAAGGGGATGCCCCTGCAACAGCTGTCACTTTTATAGCACACTTTTTTTTTCTTTCTTTTTTGAGTGGTATGTGCATCATCTTTTGGTTTTGGTTCCTAAATTCATCAACGTTTTGCATCTCCCTCTGTTCTTCCTACCACCCTCCATTTCTTTAATGCCAAATATAAAAAAATTAATAAACAGAGAGAAAAGAAGAAAAACCCATTCATCCCTACGAATGAGGAAGCCATCAAAGACAACTTCTAAATCTCACACGCTCTCAACACTGGGATAATGATAACATACAATAAATTACCATCCTTAGCCTGGTGAAACACATGCCTTAAATATTTCACCATGACATCTTATGAAGGAAATACATAAGCGGAAGTTGGGGTCGAGCCAGCTTTGTTGACCAAGTGGTTCGAACCCAGACGGGAAGGTGGGTCATGGCTCAGTCTGCAATGGTCCAGGTCATATCATTCTCGAAAATCCAGTGACAAACTTCAATCCGGCCAGGGCCCGAACCCAATGCCACGAATGCACCATGACCCGCGCTCCAATCGGAGGTGTCCAAGTGACAGATGGCCACACCATGGTTAACGTTGGCTTTGGTTTTCGGGTCCAGGAGGTCCGCTTCATACACCCGAACCTTGGGAACGGAGTGGCAGTAATAGAGTAGATAAGGGAACAGGCTCTGGTGGCAGGACACCGATTTGGTGACTTGTCCACCGTTGATCCCTTTGACCGACCCGATCATTACGTTTTGTTTTGACCCTTCGACGGATTGGGTGGTGCGAACCACAACGTTGCGGCCGAGGACGGTGGTGGCGAAGTCGATCATGTCCTCGATGGAGGGGACGCAGCGCTTGGTCTCGCCTTTGCTGGGTGCTCTCTCGCAGTCATCTAATGCCTCTGTGAACATGTGCTCCATGCTTGAGTTTTCCGCGGCATGGAATATTTTCTTCATCTCCTCAAGTTTGGAGGTTGAAAACGGTAATTTGGAGGAAATAGTGCGGGGCAAAAACGACCTTTTGGGCATTTTATCCCTAATGTCCGGCATTGGCATCACAGTCCCTTTCTTCAGCATCGACTCGCGGAAGAATTTACCCGGCTCAACCCACCTATTTACTGAACTGCCACTGACCGCCATGGAAGTCATTGTTTCAGAGCTTTTGTTAGTGTATCTTGAAAAGGAGATGCCCTTTTTAGCGTAGTCTGTGAATGTGTTGTTGACGCCGTAGATCTTGAAATTAATTTTGTGGTTCGTCGCTCCCTTGCCGTACCCAGCGAAAGTGTCTGTACCTTCGTTGAACGATTTCCCATAGTTGACGAAATCCACCTCTGCGGAATTGGAATTCTTGGCGTAGGATTTGAAGGAGTCGTCTCCTACATTGGATTGATCTCTGTAACTTATGAAAGTATCGGTCCCCGCATTACCACCATCACCGTATTTCTTGAAGTTGTTCTCTGGCACGTTGCCGTCAAAGCCGTAGCTCTTGAACGTATCGTTGGCGGAGTTGCCGGTTTCACCGTAGCCGGTGAACGTGGAGCCGATGACGTTGGAGCTGCTTCCGTAACTCGTGAACTCGTTCGGAGATCCGTTGCCGTTCTTGCCGTAGCTGCTGAAGGACTCATCTCCAGAATTGGTCTCATTTGTGTAACTCGTGAATGATTGTTGACGGCCATTGCCATCGTCTGTGTAGGAGTTGAATCGAAGGTTGGGAACATTAACCTCTTCGTTGTACTTCTTGAACTCTCCAGAGCCGCCGGTAGCCCCGGCACCGTAGCCGCTGAAGCTCTGATCCACGACGTTGCCCTCGCGGCCGTAATTATCGAATTTATCATTGTTGCCGACGGAGTCACGGCTATAGCGCTTGAATGCGTCGACAGGAAGATTGACCCCCTCCGAATATTTTGTGAAGGCGTCCGTTCCCCCGAGTCCATCCGTTCCGTAATTGGTGAAATTCTTGTTCGAATACACGGCGAAGTTGGAACTAGCGTCATGCTTCTCCAAGCTCTGGCCCAAATCGGGAAAACAGAGCAGGTTCGCAGACTTACAGAACGCCGGCAGATTGTCGGAAAGCGCATTTTGAGAGGCAAGTTTAGTAAAGGTGGCCGACTCAACCGCGCTCAATGGGGATGCCTTGGAGAGAAGAAAGGTGGACTTTGGCAAGCCACTGCCGATCTGCTTATTCCAATACCGAAGCAAAGACGCTCTGGGTGTGAATGGGTTTTCTCCAGCCACCGGTTTGCCCGATTCCTCACCGGCTCCGCCCAAAGCAACCTGCATTGTGAATTGAAAGGGTGTGAAACAAGAAGAAAAAGGAGAAGAAAAATTATCGAGAAAACAAAACAAAGAAAAAAAAAAAATCATTCCTACATTGGGAAACGAAGCTGAGAATAAGAAAATGAGAAAGAGATGGCTCAGAAGCTTATGTTGTCTATGCATTTCTCTCTCTATCTCCTTCAGTTTGAGAAGTGAGAAGTGAGAAGTGAGGAGAAGAAGCGAGAATGTTGGCGTGTCTGATGCGTTGGAACCAGAAATTTATAGGAGTTACGGAGAGATAAAGGCCGGGTTTTGGCCGTTTTATTTTGATAGGCTGAGTCTTAAACAGGTAGAAAATTATTCATTATTAAGTTCAAGAGTTTTCCTTCCCATCATAAATGAAGTCTGTTGTACTAGATTATGGCTTCCATCCACAAATATACCCATATTTTTTTAAATAAATAAAAATAATGCGTCACGTTTTTTACAAGAATTAAGAAAACTTGTACACATTACCATGCCTTTATCTAAAAAAAATAAATTAAAGTTGAACTTATGAGAAGAGAGTGAATCATATATCCCCCTAGTCGAGTGGACTCACTTAAGAGTAAGTGTAGTGTTGTAATTTCGGTTATTTAAAATACGTAGACAAGGATAATGAGTGGCGGGGCAGAGGAGAAGATGAGAGTGGGATTCAAAATATAACAAGTCCATCACTGACTCAGTAAAAACAGAAGGGACAAGGCACACTCAATGGATGCTCAATTTTCAAGTAATTCAGAAGACGCGTGTGCCACACGTGGCGATTTCTGAGTGGGGGGCACGTTACGTCAAAAAGGATTTTTCACGCGTCTAGCCGCTATTGCTTTTGTTTGTTGTCGTTTGAATCTCTGCTTCCCGATTTGATTATTGGGGCATAAACTCCAGCGTTTTGCCTACTGACAAGCCTCGTGAAATTCCCCACTATCTCTAATTACAGATTACACTCAACGCGGTCTTAGACTTCACCACAACTATCAAATCTCATCTTTTTCTTCAATTATTATAATTAAATTATCTCATCATTTTCATAATGTTTGGCAAAATAATTTATAGAAAATCTTGTGATGTTATGGTAATTAGGATTTTAAAAAAAAAAAATTGATAAATAACTTGTGAAATAATTACTTCATTTTTTTATCACGTCCCATCATGAGTTCCCCAATAGCTAGGTAGATAACGAAAGTGATGGTAAAAGTGGAATAATTCTATTGAAGATTAGCATATAATTTATGATTTTAATTTTAATGACATTGAAAAGAAAATCAAAAGATATTTTTTTTCCAATGATAATAAATATGCCTTAATATTGACATTTAAAAATTAAACATTTTTTTTAAGGAAAAGGAATCATAGTTTTATAGAGATTTTTTTTAAAAACCCATTTATGCATTGTTGATTTTTTTTTCTTAAAAAAAACAATGAGTTTGATTCATACAAAATTAAAAGCTCAAATTTAACATGTTTCATTTTTATCATTAGTTAAAATATATTTTTCAATTCGAATAAACACTTATTAATATTGTTAAAATGTTCCTCCAAAATTATATGGATATTCAATCTAACCAATTCTTGGACCTTTATAGCTAAAAAATATTCAAATTCATAGGCTATGTTTGATTCTTGAAAAATTTGAGAGAAAATGTAAAAGAAAAAAAATAAAAAAGAAAAGTAGAATAAAAGAAAAAAGAAAGAAAAATAAAATATATATTCAAAATTAATAAATTATTTTTATATGTTTTTTCAAATTCATTCATTTAATTTCCTTCATTATATAAAGATTAAATAATTTTAAAATATATAAAATTTTAACTAAGTTTAATTATATTTAATTTTCTTAAAAAATAAATTATAGAAAAATCAAACATGAGAAAATAAATTTTTCTTAAATTTTTTTTTCTTTAATACTTTCCCCAAACCAAACATAACCTAATTGAGCAGTGGGAAAAAGTCGTAGGTTGCAGTGGCTAACAGTCCAAGGTTGCCCAAAAAGTATAATACATAATAAGTGATTGATTAGTTAAATTATAACTTATATCTAAAGATTAGTTTTGACTTGAACCTCTCTTTTAAGGCTCTTAAACTTCATCCATAGAAAGATTACTACTTGTAAATCAGTTTGTTGTCTAAACCTTGAGATTTTGTTAATATATTTTTTTGTGCAATTATTCTAAAACTTGTAAACTTTTTTCATTGCACCTTGAAACTATTTTTTTTTTTTCATAATTGTATTCAATTTTCAAAACTAGTTTTTTACTTCTTGTTTTCCAATGTAGTAAATTAAGTTTTTGATGGAATGATAGAGGTCCATTGGTACCTAAAATAAGTGTACATTAAGGTTATGTTTGGTTCCCAAAAAGTAATAAGAAAAGAAAAAAAATGCAAAGAAAAATAATTTTCTTATATTTTGTTTCACTACAAATTTTTTAAAAGAAAATTAAATATAATTAAAATTAGTTAAAAATTCATATATTTTAAAATTATTTAATCTTTATATAATGGAGGAAATTAAGTGAAATGAGCTTGAAGAAACATGTAAAAATAATATATTAATTTTGAATATATTTTTTTAGTTTCCTTCATTTTTTTTACTTCCATTTTTTCTCTCTATTTTATTTCTCTCGCATTTTCTCTTAAATTTTTCGGGAACCAAACATAGCCTAAAGGATTTCTTAACTTGAATGAATCACGTTCCATCTTAAAAGCAGAGTTTAAAGTCATGAAAATAAGCAACCAAGGTTGAGTCCTACATTTGCACTCTTTTTTCTTTTTAATTTGAGTGTATTTTATTTTATTAGGCAATTATATAAGTTTACTAATTAGGTTGAAAATAAGCAACCAGGGTTCATTCGGTTTGGATGGAACCGATCGGTTCGTCTAATTCAAGGGTTGGATCGTCGGTTCAATCAGTCCGATTTCAGTTCAAACTATTTTCGACCTAATTGATCAAATTGAAACCGTGATCGGCCAACGGTTGGACCGACCGGTCCGATTCGATTTTTAAAACCATACTCATTAGATTGATTTCATATATTTTTATATTAATATATGAAATTATTCAATATTTATTAAAAATTACATTATATTATTTAATAAAATAATATATCTTAACTTATTTTTTTTCTAATAAAAATTTAAGTCTTAAGAGATGGAAAACAATTAAAATTTATTTAATTATATAACTTGAAGATATGTCTAGAAAGAGTAAAGACAAAATATTGTTTTGTTAAAAATTATTTTCAACTAATTTATAATCTAATAACCAAAATTTATCATATGCATTAGTATTAGTAAAAATTATTTTGTAGTTATAATTCATAAATATTAAAAACGAAACAAGAAATAGTATGCTAATTGAATAATAAGTTCAAATTAATATTGGACATTGATAGTAAAATTTTTTGTATACTAATCTAGTTGAATTTATTGGATACGGTATAATACAATACATTGAGTATCTCAATATGTTATATGTGTTAACCATGCCATAAATGCAATTCAAATAATAATTGAAACATTCATATTCATCTAATTAAAAGCGAAAAAAAAGTTCAAGTATAATTTTAAAATTTTTATAAAATAATAATGACTTTTTATTTTATTTTTTATACTTGATCTTAAGCTTGTTCAACATTTTTGACATTTTTTTTGTATTGGTTGAATTATTATTTAACTCTCCTTCTATAGGATTATTATATTTTAATTAATTTAGTATTTTAATATATTTTTTTTGTTGATGGTTAATGTATTTATTTAAATTATTTTTACTCTACAGACACCAAATTTAATTTTTTTTAAACATCCTTTTTACACAATAATTTATTAATTTTAAATATTCCCTTTCTCTAAAACTCAATCTTTAGAATTCCTTCTCTCTTTTTTTTTTTCAAACTCATTTTTTCTTCGAAAAATAAAACTCTCTAAAATTCTCTCTAACTAAATTTAAAATGATTTTTTTTCTCACACTTCGTGACACTTTTTTGTTTTTTTTTTCATACTTTGATTTTCCCTCAAACTAAACCATTTTTTTCTTTTGATCTGCGCACTCATTATTCTTTATTTATTTTTAAATAATTTAATTTCATATTAAAAACTACACTTTCTTATCTATGATAATTTAACGCAAAACTTGTACTTTTTTTGTAGGGAAAATTACTAAATAGGGTGGATTAATGGTGATAATGACCCGATGGGATCATCCATTATGAGAAGTCTTGGGAAGGGTGGGAAGAAAGTGTAAAAATTCCTCCAAAGGCCATTTGTGTTAATCTTCTTCTTCATCTCTTGCATATCCTCGAAGAAGATCCAACAACAAATCTAGTTATAAAAATACTTCATGCTCTCCCATAATTTTTTTTTTTTTTTTTTTCTGAACCGTTAGATCAACTGTTATCATTTGAAGCCAAAGATAATATGAAAACCATATTGATGCTCAAATTTATTGTCTTTTAAGTTGAAATTTTTTTTATTTAATTTTGTTTTGTTGTATAGATGGAAGATACTCATATTGATCTTGGATTCGGTTTTTATTTTAGAAATCAGAAATTCCCTTTCATTAGGTTCTTTATAACAATCTCATTTTTGAAAAGAAAACAAAAATAATAATTTAAGGAAAATGTATTTTCAGATAATTTGGTTTTTTATAATAAAATAATTAAAAAATTGTATAATTATTTCTTTTCATATTTGATTTTTTTTCATTTGAATAATATGTTTTTTGCTTGACTTTGATTTTTTTTTTTTTTTTTTTCATAGTTTCCATTTTTTAATACATCGAATATATGATGCTAATAGTACCCATAAGGTATAAAACGCATCTCTAAAACTATAAATTTTGTTTTAAATTATAAGAATGATATAAATGAATTATATTTTCAACATAAATATACTAACATTATAATACCTTACAATAATATCTAATATAATTTTTTTTAATTGTTTTACATCACTAACAATTTTTTCTATGCACTGATATCTAAGTAATGAAGTATACATAAGTAACATTGATTCATATTTAATTGAGAAAATATGTATTAAAAATTTATAGTGAGACAATTAATAGAAACTTCTAGCTTGCGCCCATACAAATTTTTTTAACAAGATGACTAGCAATTATTATCATATTACATTGAGGGAAAAAAACATCTGTCACAAATATTAAAACAATCAAGTTTTCCTTTGCCTAAATATTTGACTTTTTAGTTTGATTATCATTTTATACTAAATTCTTTCTCCAAAGATATAACATATCAATGGACTACCCATTAACTAACAAAACAAATTAAAAGGGAAAAATTCACCAACATATAAATGGAATATAGCAAATTCATTAATATGCAAATTATTCCAATATTGTTTATCTTCAAACAATCTCAATGAACTCTCAATAAAGCATCATGGACTTCGTGTGTTCTTTATGCACTGATAAATGATATCTTGAACTTCATTATCATCAAATATTATAAGTTATGTTAGAAACTTTACCTTGTATTTATCATCTTTTCCTAAAAATTACAAGAAAACAATTTTAGGTTATTATTAATTCATACTTTTTGATAAAATACTCAATTATTTCTTTAGAATAACATTTGTGAATTCAAAGTGATACTTTATTTAGCATCTAGCGTTGACTTGTGACACAAAGCATGGTAGGGAATATAACAAAATAACCTATACCTAACAATTGCATAAAAAAATTTAAAACTTTATAAATTAAGTCATGTTGTAATGTATTATCATGGGTTTCTTTATATTATAAGTGTAGTGCATTTTTGTCATTACCAAAATTTTATAATAAAAGTAACTATGTCTTTTTATACTTATTGACATCTAACATAACACACTAGTGTATGAGCACCATCCACTCAATGCATTAAAATTATTACACAATAAATTTTATATATATAAAAAAAAAATTACATGTCTTGTGAATTCAAATTGATACTATATTTCACTTCTAAGCTTTGTTTATTACGTACAATATGTCAAAGAGTATAACATAATGACCCATAATTGTTACTTTCGTAAACAAGTTCAAAAGCTTCATTTAGGTCATGTCATAATATATTATAATATTAGTATATTCATATTATAAGTGTAGTTTATTATTGTCATTCATATATTTTGTATAAAAATAATGTGTATGTAAAGTAATCCAAATCTACATTAAATGGACTAATAATCATATATATATATATATATATATATATATATATATATATATATATATATATATATATTTTATTTTTTATTTTTATTTTTTTTTATTTTATAGGGCTTATTTATTATATTAGGGTTTTATGGACTCGAACTATAGACTTTCTCGGTAAAACAGATCAAACTGATTATTATCAAAATGATTTGAACTGTTTCAAAGACCCAACATGCATTTTTTTTGCATTGGGCTCTTTCATTAACTGATATAAATATCAGTTAGTCCACCATATTTTTTCTTGATAGAAAGATAAAGAGATGGTTCCATATGTTCTAATTCACTATTTTGATTATGATCTAGGAGCAAAACCAATGTTTTTCAAAGAAGGTTAGTAATAATACGAAGTAAAATACACGCCAACATGCATTAATCACTCTCACAAGACCATTTTATTGTTCTTCGGTAATATATTTTAAAAGATAAGAGTTTTGCCTTAGACTAAAAGCTTTGTGTGGTAACATTGTTGCACTACTAACTATTGCCAATTCATATTATTGATTCACAAAACCTGATCAATAGTTTATGTTTTTAAATCAATAAGCTCGCAATTAACCTGAGTATCAAGTCGTGTGCCAATGACAGTCTCCAACCAAAGTACCAACTAAGTACTTTTTCAAGCACAAGGTTTTTTTTTTTTTTTTTTCCAAAAAATGATCATCATATTAGAAAAGAAAGAAACATATTATATAAATGTATAAACAAATTTCAGACTTAAACACATATTTTACTTTTGAATCTATTGAAAATGATTGGCGATTTTTTTTTCTCTTAGGTTTTATAAATAGAGCTCGAAATAAGAGAAAATTCAAGAAAAGTTAATTTCACTTTACTATTTTTTTTTTTGAAACAAAAATATCTTTGAGGACCTTAACATAAAAAAGGGAATAAATGTATAAACAAATTTTAGGATTAAATTCTTATTTTATTCATAAAACTATTGAAAATGCATGACAACTTTCTTTTTCCCATATTTCATAAATGGAGTCTTAAAGGAAAAAAAAACAAAACCTGAAAAAGGAAACTTTTTCTATAAAAACAAAGAGTGCTTTGAGGACCTCCATAGAGAATCTTAGTTCATATATAGAAATTTTTGTTATCCGCTCAATATACTTATATAAAAAGTATCTCAATTACCAATTACATAAATCACAAATTGAAAAATAAGGCAAGGACATTAATTAAAGCAATAAAAATCTAAAATTTAGATATGAGTACTTACCCTGAAAATCAACCCTAAAATTGAAAAAAAACAAAAAAGAAAAAGAAAAAACAGGGTTAAAAATGCAAAGAGACCTCCAAAAATGCATATAAAAAAAAGATATGAAGGTTGAAACAAGAAGAGAAAACAAAGGATGAAAATGATAGTAGTAAAAATATAATTTATATATATATATATATAAATCATGAAACAAAAGATATTACAATTTTTCATGTAAAAATTTGATGTTTAAGTTATAAACAAATTTTTTAAACTACATTACTTTGGTTTTGTAATGGATCTTAAGAAAATGAGATTTCTCTAATTATCAAAATGAAACCTTAGAAATTCAAATCACAATAAAGTGATTTTCCATATACCCAGAGTGAAATTATTATAAAAGGATTTTCAAATGCCCAAAATAAAACCCTAAAAATTGAAATCTCTATAAAATGAATTTCTTAAACAAAAATAAAAATATCTATGAAGAGAAAGAAGTTAGCATACCTTTTGAAGAAGGGTTTTCTTGAACTTCTCCCCATTGTCATTTATAAAGAAGGAAAAGGAGACTAGAACGACAAGAAAGGAGAATGTGAAAATTTAAAGCTTGATTTTGATTTCCTTCTCTCTTGTTTATAATAAGTCATATATTGACCGAGTTGCAAAACTAGAGAATTTTTTTTTCTTTCTCTCTTATTTCTATCAAGCCACAGTTTAAAAAGTCGTTCAAATGGTTAAAAAAACATTGATAATAATTTTGGTCATTTGTAGGAATTTATAAGATAAAATGACCTGTCCTAATTATTATCATCATTGGCCCACCCTATTTGATAACTCTCATTTTTTTTTTCCTTTTTTTTTTATTATCAAAGAGTGCATTTTAAAAAATGTGAATTCTTATAAAATTTTTATATTAAATTTATCTTTTCAAAAAACTCAATTCACTTTTTTTTACACTATCTATTCAAAAAATTACTACACTTAAAAAAGAAAAAAAGAAAAAAACGATGTATGTGTTTCAATGCCTTTACTAAAGTTATCCTAAAGTTTCTATAGCTACCCTATGCTACTTAATTTAGATATGAATAATAGAAAATCAAAAGAGATTAATATCAATCCATTAAAAAAACATTGCACTTGAGGTTTGCAGTTTTACAGTCTGATAAAAAAAGAAAAGAAAAGAAAAGAAAAAAAATAAAGAAAGGAGGGAAACAGAAATATTAGAACCGGTTTTATCTGAGGCAGACGATAGCTTAGAACTGAGGGCAATGAGAGAGTGGGTGAGGGGGATGGCCCCATCTAAAAATATAAAGTAATACAACTTGTCTACTACCTTACGGAATTGGCATAAGACATTCTTCAACACTGAATCATCATCATCATGCACTCATTTTTGCACTTTCCTCTGTTTATCCCCCATTCCAATTCCAAATTTGGTCACACTGTCTTTCCCAATTCCCTTCAAATATGCCTTTCACTATATGGTTTATAGTTTGATTTCAATTCCTTTCGTTTTCAAAGGCATTAGTGAATTATTTGTTACCTTTTAAAACCCAAAATAATTTTTTCATTCCATCACTTCAAAACATACTCACTCGTGAAAGTTGTTGCTTAGGCAAAATTGAACGTATTATATTGAGTAAAGGAAACACGATTTTGCATTTTATGAACAACAATCATTTTTAAAAATGTTTTTGTCTACTGCCCTCTTATTCATTGAATTCAATAATTTCTTTTATGAATTGTTGGCGTATATATAGAAATAATAATTGATTTTATACAAGGAAAAGGTTTCATTCTTTTGGTCAATTTTTTCTAAATTGATTTGTTCACATTTTTTGAATTTATTTTAAAAAGGATAATTAATAATGTTTTTTCTCTTTTGTTCATATTCTTTTAATGGACTCCCCTTACATGTGACAACAAATGATGCTTGTTCCTTGTATCTTAACTATTTAGTCACAATCTTTTAAAGACATAGAAGTCAAACCCATTAAAATTATATCATTATTTTATTATTTTATTTTTTATCTATATTAAAACATTAGTAATATTACGCTTTCTGTCAGTGTACACGCTGGTCATTCATTTTATAGAAGTACTTTGGGAAAAAAAAATCATATTTTATTGCAAGCGTAGCTTGATATTTTTTGGTTGGTTGGTTGGTTCTCATAACTATATGCTTACAAATTTGTGTTGCCCAGGAGTAATCAGAAGATTGTACAGCTGTGTTGGACATAGAAACAAATTTATTGCAAGAAATTAAATGGCCATTAAATCTGATGAGCATAGTGAGGAAGTAGAGATTGTACAATTTTCACTGTTAAATGAACCACCTTCATTTTTATTATTTTCCTTGTTGGGGGTAGCTGCTGCTCCAGTCCTTGTACGTCTTGTTTCATTTTTATTCTTCTGTTTGGTAAGTTACTTACTTTCATTTAAGAGCCTTGACCCTCTCAGTATTAATTCATACACCTGATTCATCACACCATTTTTTTTTTGAAGTATTGGTCCTTTTTTGTTTGGCTCCCTTTGAAAAGGAATAATGTTGACAACGAGTGACAGAAAGAAAAAAAATATATATTTTTTCAAATAATTTTCAGCCCTTTCCTTCTCTTGAGAATGAATGGAGTAGAAAATTTTAGAAATTTGAAGATCGGATAAATTTGAGTTAAGTGGGTGTATGAAAAGGAAATCAAGCAAAAGAAGACTCATAATTCCTAAAGTTGGTGTGGGAGCCCATATGGGCCTAAATTTGGCAATATTTATCTGCACAATTATGATACACTTTAAGACTCGCAAAGCAGTTTGGCCCTTGGTTACCCCATGCATGCATGCTGCATCATCATTAATGTGGGATGGGCTCCTCGTATCCAGAGCAATGGGTTTTTGAACCAAAAAAAAAGTGGAGACAAGGGTGGTGTTTATATTAAACTAAAAATAACGTGTTGACATCATCCAATATAGATAAAATGAACTTGTTATCAATAAGTTCAATTTAATTATATTGGATAATATCAACAAGTTACTTTTAGTTAAATAGAAAAAGCTAAAATATTTGGTTTTTTCTATTCAGTAAAAAAACAAACACCACCCTACTCTTTATGGTTTCTTTCCTAATTTGGTCTTCATATAATCAGAAAATTACACTTGAGAATGAAATTATTTTTAATTTCAAAGCTCATTCCCATTTTGCCTAAAAGTAAAACTAGAGCTCTGCAGCATTTTACATTGAGGTTTGGGTTCTCGTTTCTTAGTTTAGAGCTTTTCTATATTACTAGCTAGCTACCTCTCTCGACGCTACTGATCCATAACATCATTCTATGATGTTGTCATAACTCATAACATAACACATGACCCGTATGTTTTATGATGAGGGTCTGTGATGGGGTTCCGGCCCATATTCATGACCATATATTCCATCACAGCTTTATTTTCCAACCAGAAAATTAAATATCGCGTACAAGCTATGAGCATAAGTGAATCAACTGATCTTATCCAAAGAAACCCCAGCCACGCATGACAGAGACATTCACAGAATGCAGCAGAGATTTTTTTTCTCTCCCTCAAATATACGATTTCTAAAATAGAGCTGGAAGCCCATACAAACCTCAACCGAAGTAATAAATATTCTATGAAGATTGAGCAAGACTGCAAGTCGTGTGGCTAGCTCTTTCCTTTATTGTTTCCCGCGTTTCCTATATTTAATTTTCTGCTTTGTTTAGACTTTAGAGTCATGGAGATCTTCGAAGCGCGTTGAAACAGTCCCCTACCTTACAAAATGGTTCAGTATCTTCCTCGTCCCACTAGGTTTGGTGCAGTTGTCCTTATCTTCTATAATGCTCCCATGAGATTTCTCTGGGCACTCAATTGAAAAGGAGATGAACCCAGTAAAAAAATAAATGGGAACCTGATTCTTTGCATCCACTATTGGCTTTTATGGGTTGGAGAATCAATATTATATATGATTTTTTTTATAGGTGGAGCCTGCTTTTTCTGGCAATGGACCACAGCTTCATTTCTGTAAACCATGGCTGGAAAATAGGGACTCTAGTGGGTTTTTTTTTCTTTTTCTAATGAGTTTCAAATCAGACCAGCAAAGATCAAAGGAACTGTATGCAGAGATTAATGAGGAAAGTAGAGATTCATGTGCTGATTGTTTATGATCTCATCAGATTATTTACATTAATTTCTAAGAAAAAAAAAGATGCTTCTTGTTTGACTCCCAAGAACTCCAGGAATCTCTAATTAGCTTAATAATTTAATACAGCTATGATCTATAAGTCCACATGCTGTAAGGCTAATAGTCAATATTCTGTCTATATATCTGCCTTAGCTCGTCCTTGAACTGATTTAGTTGACCCTTCTTTGTGTAGTGATAATCAATCATATAAAATGGCAATACTGGTCTGCAGACCCTTGTCATGTTCAAGATAATAGTAAACAAATCACAACATGATTTTTTTATTGTGATAGGCCCTAACAATGCTTAACGCAAAGGCTCAATTGATTTCTAGGTAGATAGTGCCTGTCGGAACTTAAAACACTTTAGTTTTCTTGGAATTTCTGTTGAAGTACACAGAAAATTAAATTAAAAAGCAGCCATGCTACCTCCATGACAAGGAGGATTGTTGATGTGCATTTGAATAAGTTCTCTCTCGCCCTTTTTCATTTCCCCACCTTTTTTTTGGTGTGGCTAGATATGCAGTCTCTTTTGGATTCCTGACCCCATGTGAATCCAATATATAAAGCATGAGCAGAAAAGACAAGTTAATGTTGAGTTGGGGTGTTTATGGTTATGCTCAGATGAACCCTCACAACTATGAGATGTGCCCACATTATGATATTGTTTTGTAGTTTCCCTTGTTGCAGAGTATCTCAGTGAGGGTGTCCCTTTTCTATATGAAAGAGCATCTCCGCGAGTGTGTGAGAGAGACGAAGGGGGCAATTTCTGGGCATAATCACAGCTTTCCAGATCGCTATGCAATGACTGGTCAAAATTATCCTCTTGTTTCTCATTAAGGACTCCTAAGTTCAAGTATACATCTACGTTCACAAAGTCAGGAATTCATTCAGCCTTCGAAGGAGAAAAGTAGACGGAACCAGTTTCATGGTACCACAATCATTTGTTTCTCCATGTAGTAGATAGATAAATTAATACTCCACTGTGAGGAAGCTCCATATTTATTTGTTATACTATAAAATATTTTCCTGCAAAATTGCTTCCTGCACTGGGATCATCACTACTCAGTTCACCATAGCCTTACTTTTGCAGAAAACCGTCTAATGAAAAAGAGTGCCATTAGATGGAAATCAAGGATCTTATCAGACACATTATTTCGGTGCATTGGAGGTAAGATGCGTTTTCTTTTAATAGAAATTCAGATCCATATTACCTGTCTTTATTGATGAGATATGCTTAATTAATGGGTCAACCAAATCAATTTATGTACGGTCCCTTTTCCATCATGAGCTGCCTATACTTTAATGAATTTCACCCACTAATTTTGTGTTGTGGGACAGATTTCCATCTTGTACACAGAGAGTGTGGGCATGAAAGAAAAGTTTGTTGATCCATTCTATTTACATGAAACTGTTGCTCTACTTTTGATTCCACAGATGGGATGATATCTCACATCAGAGCTTACTTTTATTGCAGAAATAAAGAAACATGAAAAATTGACTCTAGGGTTTATCATTTTTATTATGTGTAAATAATGGTTAGGTTTCAAAATCAAAATGCCATAAAGAGGACAGCAGAACAATATATGATTGCACGATAGCCCTTGATCATGCGTTTGTGTTGCCACAAAGCAATGGCTTCGCGCATGGAGGTCGCACATGGAATTTGAATGGCATTATCCAGAGGTATCATTGTCATCTTTATCATGTACGTAAGCTTACCAAGCAATTATGGCTGTGGATACGGGTGAAATCATGTGGTAAATTGAGTGATAAACTTGATCTCTGAGGATGATATCTCTTTAGAGAAGCCATAAGCAATCTATAAAGAACACAAAGACACATGTGGTCAGCATATATTTGGCAGTGACGTTGATCCAGGAAGGCAAAAAAAGTCCCACAAGAGGAATGATTCGGAAGCAAGAAATTGATAGACATGTGCAGACCCGAACAATCATTCACGCCAGCCGGTAGGCATGTGCCAAGCAATCATGCACACTCAGACCAAAACACAACTTCCCCCTGAATAGGTGGCAAGCATAATAAATGAGGACGGAATACATTCGAATTAGGATTTCATTCTTTGCATCAACATATACACACCAATTAAGTACATACTTTCAGTTTCCTATATGATCAATAATTCTTAAAGTATGAAATTTGACCTTTGCATGCCGCTTCATAGAAGACGGGTCTGAAGCAGGTGGAAAAAGAAGTCGTTAAAACAATGCATATCAGTGGATGCGACGTAAAATGACCCATTTCTTTCTTCTTCTGGCTTCTTCCTGCTGTTATTGTCATATATATGCTTCATATTCTTTTTTCATTGTCCGGAGTATGAGTTGTCCTTCATCCAGTCCAAAGCATATGCATGATCATGTATGGAGCCACTCTCTTATTTGGTCTCCGATCGACAAAGATGATACATGTATGACATGATCAGTACAGGCCCTTGTCGCACTTTTTCTCAAAAACTAGCATATATACGCTATGATCTTAATCAATTGATTAACACCTAACTGGGATTATTTGCTTTTTCCCTGCCACGGGTGTATTAAAAACCATAAAACCATGGCTCCCAAAAAGGAAGATGAAGTTGTATATTAGGATAATAACAAGGATGTAGGGTAGTTCAACCACTCCCATCAGTGCTGGTGTCACTTCTTTTCCACCCTTCTAGTAGCTAAGTTAATTTGTTGCTTAACATGTGATGGGTCGAAAAATTGGACATAACTGCCCAAGGCAAAAGCAATTAATCCTTTCTTGGCTGGAACATAAGGCAATTTTACACATCACAGAACAGAAGGCATCATTGAAAGATCAAATATTTACATCTATTGTTACCGTTTTGAATCATATAAAGACCATTTCACTCCACCTAACATTGAATGTCCCTACCATTAAATTTTCATGCTTAAATAGACGCATCGTCACCATGATCTTCATCAGTGCTAATAGCAAAGATGGAGCAACAGTCCTTAAGGGGGAAACGCTGGTGCGCATTTTGAACCAGAGCAATGCTTGAAAAATGCTTTTGTTATCGTAGTAGGTGAGACGTCTCTAGAAGGAATGACTTTTCACCTACCACAGCTTGAACATTTAAATTGGAGAGATTAATTATGATTTAGGGTCTTTTAAATCATATAATTGGTCAAAAATTGTTAGTTATTTTTTTTGGACACATCTAATCAACTACAGCAATTTTAATTGGCTAACTGTTCACGTTTCAAGGTTTTTGTTTTGTTTTGTTTTTTATTTTTTATTTTTTTTCCTTTCTTCTTCTTCTTCTTCTTCAGGAACTTCCTCAAAGATACAGGTGCTGTATGTTCTTGCTTTTTAGGTCAACTTCCCAACTACGAGAGAAATTGTCAGAACATTTCTTGCCTCTACCATCCTTATTAGAGCAACCAGTGGAGTAATTTCAATCAAGAGACCACATTTTATGTGGACAAGAAAGCTGGTTGCAGAGGAGCATGAGACTACAATGAAGAATAAACAAGGAAAGACCGTCAAGTATAAATACAATGGATGTTGAAAATTACATTTCAGAATATGGATCTTATATGGGTAATGCAGTAGCCCAAGAATAGCCATCTGTGCCTAAAAATAAATAGAAAAGTAAACCAACCAAAGCAAGTTTGTACACCCAGCTGCTTTATCCAATTCAAAATCGGACTGAAGCAACCAGTTCAACTGGTTGGACCATCACCTGGACATCTTTCCCTTCTGATTCTCCCTTTTGATTCGTTGTCCTAACAAACAGGACACGGATATGGGGGACCAGGCGGGCCAAATTGGACAAGTTTTGCAGCCCAAATGGAGAAGCTAGTGCATGGCCCAAGTATGGGTCTCGTGGGCGGGAAAATCCTTTCATGGGCTGGTAACCCATCATAGTACTTGAGCGATAGGTTATAAAGGTTAGAGAAATTTACAGAAGCTTCTTTGCAGCAATAGGATTCCAACCTCAACCAAAATTATAAAACAATAAACAATAGTATTTTCTTTTCATTTTGACAATATATTTATACTTAAATATTATAAATGTTTTATTTAATAAAATTTAAAATATCAATACATTTATGTTTATTTTTATCATAATTTAATTGAATAATGTCAAAGAAAAAATGAATATTATTAAGGTTTTCAATAATTTATATATTTTAAATTATTTTAAATTTTAATAAAATATAAATTATATATTTATGTTATCATGTTAACATCATAATTTCACTACTTATCAAATTTATAAATCATAAATTAAAAGCTTTTTTAGTTCAGTGTCAATGATTGAATTATGAAAACATTGACTATCTCATCATTTACCACAATCACCATATGTGATGACATCCAACAAAAATGGTACACAAACTTTCAACTGCTTTTATTCATAAGAAGTGGCATTGGTAGAATAGCAACTACCAAATGCCTTCTTCCTAAAATTATGTTGATCCTATTTAGAATTTGTAAGCTTATGTTGCAATAGTTACTGTTGTTTTCTTGATCTGTCCAATTCATCAAGAAAGTTTTTCTGATGGTATATCTTGGATAGACTCCTGGTGGAAGGCTATTGTGTAGACATTGTCAAAGATGAGAAAAAAATAGAAGAAAAAAAAAGTATAACTTACAAAATCAATAGAAACCTATTATAGATATGATTGAGAGAACTACAAATTTGACTTACATCTAGCCATGTATCTATTAATACTAAAAGTTATGCTTTTTCAAATATTTTCTCACATCTATTCAATCACAATGTTTCAATTTCAACACAGAGCCATTGAAAAGACACTTATTTAATTAGATAAATATTTAGATAAATATCTTTTGACAACCAACTACTCATCCCTTTTTAAAAGTTGGAATCTTTAACAAAGATTTACAACTTTTCAATTATATGGAAAATATAATCCAATCAATCCAATCTATCAACTCGCATGAATGTGTTTCACTTTTGAACTTGATGTATCAAATAAATGATATATTGTAGTCATATGATCACACTGCAAATTCACAAGCTCAATTGATTTTTTGAGTTTCCGGTCAAAGTAGTCTTTCTTTTTTTTTAAAAAAATTATCAATCTAATCTCATATTGAAAACATTTGTTAAAGTGGTATGTTGTTTTAAAAATTACAATTAGTAACTGTAATTTTAAATTTAAAGCTAAAACCACAATGACCAACTGTGGTTTTATATACTAAAATAAATAAATAAATAAATAAAAGTTACGTGAATGAATATGTGATAGCAAAGATTAAATTGACAAATATTTTGGGAGAATATCTACATGGGCTATTTTTTTCTTCAAAAAGACTATTTTGATCTTAAACTCTTGATTTCTTAACTATTAATTTCTTAACTATCAAATTGTCAACTAAGCGCTTAATCCAAAAAGCTTGGGTGGTTGCCATACTAGCTATAAGCTACATATTTAGCTTGTATTGTATGCCTAGCAACATAAATTTGCTTTTTTACTTAACCATGATGTTGCACCTCCTCCAAATAAAAGTGTATGACCACTAGTAGATTTTTAGTCATCATGGTCTCTGGTAAAATTTGCATATGAATGCCCATAATTTTTCTAATCACCTTATCTAAAACATAGTTTATTTTTCTTAGTACCTTGAATATATCTTAATACTCTTTTAATAGCCGGCCAATGCTCTTCGCTAAGATTAGTTTAGTATATGCTAACTAATACCATGATATAGCATATATCCGGCCTAGTACTAGTCATTGTATAATTAGACTTCCAACTACTTGCACATAACGAATATTTTTCATTTACTTAATTTCATCTTTATTATTTGGACTTTGTGATTTGCTAAGTGTAATATCTTTCTATGTTGGTATAGATATTGCTTTACATCTACTCATATTGTATCTTGTCAAATTAAATATACGATGTCTGAATCAACTTGGTATCAATTTGCTTTCTAGGGTATGATTTGACCTTTTTCTTGTATTTTCATGTTCTTGTGCACTCTCTCATGCATTTTCAACTCCTTCACCTTACTTCCATTGCCCTTGGGTCCTCCAATTTTTATTTTTTATTTTTTATTTTTAACATTCTTCACTGAATAAATATATTTAGGATCAAACCAGTAGATATATTAGTAGTGGAACCACTATCAAGACTTTTTTTATTACCTTCCACTACAATAATAAATAGAATCATTCTTTGAATCCTAGACAATTTATAGCCTTTTAAATTAGAGAGCCCTCCATATGAGCTAATTGTTCTATCCTTCTTACTTGGTGTAGCTTGTTACATGGGTCATAAATGAGAACTTAGTTTTTGTTTAGGTAAGTAATTTTGGACTTAGCATACATTTAAATTAAAAGGTAATGATTTGCATTAATTTTTCTATAAAAACCTTCTTTTATATATGAAAAAACATTGGTTTTGTGTGTGAACATTATACTCATAAGAAGAATTATTAGTATGCTCATGGTGTATTTGATGATTAGTATCACCCCTCCCAATATTAGTGAGTTCTTTGTAAATGAACTCTTGCACATTCTCAGAAAAATTTTCAAGTTCAAAATCCTGTGCAATAGTGACAAGGTCCATAACATCAAACTCATCAATATTTTTAGATAATTAAGCTTAAGTTTCATTCAACACTTTTCTGATTGTTTTCAATGATAGAAAAAAGGTATTTGTCTCAAGCTCAAATTCAACCAAAACTTGAGTTACTTGGTTAGTAAATTCACTTGGTCTGACATTGATAATTTCCATCTCAACACCGGTTGCTTCCAAGTTGACTATTACCTCTAATTGGGTCTATATGTACGTATTCACTATGCACATTTTCTAAGGGTTGTTGATCATGTGGAACCCTTGTATAGTAAGAGAATTTGATGATGCAATAGAAGGAGATTGAGTGTCTCCCTTCTAGCTAGGGTTAACATTTTCATTCACAAACTCATATTGTTTTTTTAGAAATAAGATCAAGATTTATAGTACATGATGTAAGATAATCCAACAAGTGCATGGCCAATGTTGATTCCATCTGAACAATTCTCTCTTCACATATTATGTCTAGAGTTTGATAAGGTTCATTAGTTAAGGCTTGATAGAAACAACCTAATACTTGCCAAAGTTCTATACCATGATAAGGAAAGGATTGATATCATGGCACCCAAGATTGGCTTATTCCTGCATTATAAAATTGTTTAAAATATACAAAAGTTTTAAATAAAAATAGGGGCCTATGTGAAAAATCATATTAGAGTTTAAAAAAAAACATTAAAATTTACATCTAAATCAAAATAAGGTTGGAAATTACCTAAGGGCTCAACATAAAAAGAAGCAGGAAGGATCAATTGGGGACTAAGATGGACTCTCATTCATTTTTGTGCTTATGTAGGCTTGGGGATGATTTCAATGAGATGATTCCTCACTAATTTGCAATCTAGTGCAAACCAAGTCCCTTGTGGATTTGTAAGTTGGTGCAGGCCTGGATGATGCTCCTATATAATTATAACAGTCACCCCATTGATACTTTATTGTAGCTTTCAATCTCTATACTTTAAAAACATAGTTTCAACAAAAATCTCAACACAAAATAAATGAAATTCAATGGGAATAAGTATGCTCCTAAGATCAGATCTCAACGGGAATAGGATCTCAATTTTCTAAAAATGCTAAACTGTTTCAAATTCAAATCTTAAACATTGAAAACATTATTAATCTCAATATTTGATTAAGGGTTCTACATAGAGTTAATTAAATCAATCGTCAACGAATCAAACCTCCAAATTAAGTATTCACTAAGCCTAATAATCATTAACTATGGATTATCCTGGTAGACTTGTAGAGATTTTTCATTCTTAAAATGGTTGAGAATCTTGAATTTTAAAATTAACTAAAACTGAAAATTTTATTAAAGCTGAAAACTAAAAAAACAACAAAGGTTGTCCTCCTTTAACCCATTTATATCCCTATTAATAATCATAAAATATATAAATAAATCCTAACCCTAATCCTACAAGGAACAGTCTAAATATAATATAAAACTGACAAAAAAATCATGAAGAAGCAATTTTATAGAAGGAAACAAGTCATAATAAGTTGACATTGAGTTGAAATCAACTTTAGAATCGGTTCTCTATTGAAACTTCAACATCGGATGTTAATCTCCAAATATCCGAGGGTAACAGATTGAGAATGCAAAATAGACATCGAGTATGGAGCCATGCACTACTAAAAGGGACATAAAGGAGTTTGACATAGAAAATGATATTGGTTTGTCCTCTATTGTTGATTTGACGTTGAAATGAATTTTCTCTTTCACTTCCACTCTCCAGATCAAAATTTCTTGATTCTATCAATTTATTGTCAATTTACTCCAATAGATGCTTCCTAGTTAATTAGAGCCACAAATTGTGTTTTAATGGCACATATTAAGAATTAGTTATGCAATATAAAGGCTCAACTCACTCAACTTAATTTGAATTATTGATAAAAACTTTGTCTATCTAAGATATATCTTTAGTTAAATCTTAGGTTTAAAGGATGAAAAAGATACACGTTGCAAGAGTAGTCATCCATGGTAGAAAAGATGCTAAATATGTTTAGAAGAAGCTCTAAGAATGTGAAACTGATGGAAACTCTGAATTTATTCATTTCCTTACCCTGGATTGAATAGAAAGCAAGTAATCTACCCTAGGCTTCTCTAGAAACTATTCTAGTAGAAACAATGGTAAGAAAAAATCAAATAAAATAATAATCTAGAAAAAAAAAAATCATACCGAGATCTAGATGTTCCCAAATCTAATTTATGTGGTGAAGAACAACTCTGAATTTGTTGGAGACGTTGTCTACCCATTAGCCTTCCAATGATCTCTCCTTAAAACACTCTAGGCACAAGAAAATAGTGGACTTTTCTCTCTTAGATGAAAAGTAGGGTTTCTCAATCTCTGTGGAGGCTCTTTGGAAAAAGACAGTAAAAGAGTGTAGGAAACTCTTATGGGTATTAGGACTCTTAGTGGGCTTAAGTAGCTTAAGTTCAATTAGGCTTGGGCAACCTAATCTAGCCCACTTAGATCCTAATTAATTAATTAGCCCTATTGGGCTCCAATTAGTTAATTAACCTATGCCAAAAAGTTAATTTCTATGATCTAGTGCAACTTGTATCTTTACCAAAACACTCTTATGCACACTTATGAACCTTGAAACCTAATATCCTCAAAACAAATGTGTTTCCTTGATTTAGGAGTTCGAGTGAGAACTATTGGGATCCATAAAAAAATATTGGCTTCCTCAAAATCCAATTCTGAAGTTGATTCAACATTCCACTAAAGAAAATTAATTGCACTTTAGTATCCTATGTTATTACAATAAAATGAAAGCTTGGGTTTGTGTCCTAATATTTATTCCATGCAGACTCCCCATGAACTGGTATCCATAATCTAAGAAGAGAGTGTTATCACCTGTCAAGATAGCCTTGAATCATGATTCATTATAAGTCTTGTTCAATGTGCATCACATATATTAATGTGTTCACCATGAAAAAACCATCTCGATGACTAAGATAAGTCATCCCTTCAATTAGGAGGTAGTGCACTATAATCTTAAATTGATTGCCTAAATTCATGAACCAACTATAGACAACTCATCATCCTAAAAAAAACCCATGACCTAGATCTTCTACGAAACTTTTAATGCACCCAAGTCATGTACAATGCAAGTTATATAGGGCGTGCATGCTTAAATAATCAATTAACACATATGAGATAATAAAGGGAAACCAAGAAATATAGATAAATAAATATAAATAAATATTACTCTATTATATTATGTCATGCTTTCTAAGGCTCAATCCTAATAGAAACATGATGAGAGCTTTGACAACTAAAAATGGAGAAAGGCATAGGATGAGATATGAGAAACAAAGTTTATAAAGGTTAATGAGATACAAAAAGAAAAGCTAAAGGCTATATAACTTGAAGTTTAATATAGGAATTAGAGTTTAAGATCGCCTCATAGTTGCATATACTTTCACTTTGACATGAATCTTGAAGGATTCATTAAGATCATTTCAAGCAGGACACATATCAATTTGAAGCTTGAGAATTAAAAAAATCTAATGTCTCAAATAGTGCATGAATTGGAGATGAAATGAAGAAGTTATAGCCACTTGAATAAGCAATACAAAAACAGAACCTCATGTTAAAATTGGATAGCCATTTTGACAATGTTTTTGTTGGAATTAAAATTTTGACATGAGAAGTTCATATCAAAATAGAGGTTGAAATGCACATTACCAAGTCAAAATTCCTAACTTACCAAGTTGAAATACATGTTAAAATTGATTTTGACTTTAGTTACTCCAATTCCACATTACTTGTGAATTCTCAAGATGAAACATTTTGACACTTCTCCAATCCAAAATGGGCCTTAGACATTCTAAAGCTAGATTTTTATTAGTTTTTAGTTATTTTTAAGTGCTTTTTGGAAAATAAGTGACCAATAGGAACATGCCACATGTAAGGTTCTTACCCAAACTATAAAAACTCAAATTTTGGGTTTTTTTTTGAAGAGTTTAGAGTTTTTTTTTTTTTTTTTTTAAAGAATAAGATAGAAAAGGATCTTGCTTGGTATTTCTTTCTCAATTATTATTAATCAATATATTGCTTTCGAATTCTTTAATTTTCAAGAATAACTCTTTATCTTTCTTTAATGGATTGTGTAGGTGACAACACACCTATGAGAGGTTAAAAGGCTTTCTTGGGATATGAAATATGAAAACCTAAAGTAGGATTTAATGGGAATAGTTAAACTCAATAATGAAATAAAGTAAGGATTAAGGAATTGGTATGAAAAGTAAATGCCCTCTAATTTTAGCTTGCATTGGAGGATGATACAATTGTCTATTCTTTGATATCATGGATTCCTAGTGATTCTTAAATTCTATTTATCTAAGGTTTTATCATTGTTATATATACCTTGAGCCAAATCAACATAGAGTGGTAAACATTAATATTAAAAACTTTAGTTTTGGAGTTTAGATGCAATAATTATGATATGAATGTTCCTAAATTGTTTCCAATCGACAAAGATGTGTAACAGGTGTAAAAAGCCAATAAGCTTTCAACTCAATAACATTTTTTTCCTGAATCTTAACATGTAAGAAAGTGGAATCCCCTTTTGAAGGGGTGGAGACTAGGGTTCCTCTTTGAAAAACTGAATGTCAAGAGTGTCTCAAGCCCTAAAACCTTAAAGAGGTTTATATAGGTTTCCTTGTGAGTTTAAGTGACTTGAGCCCATTGTAAACTACCAAATTTTATACCCATTTTAGAAGAACCCATCTTGATCATTCATTTTCCCCTTCATTTACACCATTCATTCATCTAAAACCCTAAAGACCACACATTCTTTCCATCTTCAGTTGCCTACTCCCATTGGGATTTTCCTTTTCTCCTCTTCCTTTTTCCTTTTCCTTTCTCTTCTTTCATTTCTTTTCCTTTTTCTTTCTTCACACCCACCACCACCTCCATGGTCAGCCACTGCTTTGATGTTGGTAGCATCACTAGCAGTTCTACGATGTTGACCAACAGTCCTCTTTTTCATCTCATCTCACTCTTTCTCATTTCACTATGTATTCTCTTTCTCTCTCTTATTTCTTTTCTTTCCCATTTTGTATTGCTACCATTCTTCACCACCCTACCTTCACTGTGCCTTCCTACCAGTGACTATCTCGGCTACTAATCACCACCGACGAGCCTCTTTGATCGATGACACTTCTCTTCCCTTCTCATCTTTTTTTTTTCTCTCTCTATATCTTTCTCTCTTTCGTTTCCTATTTCTTCTACACCTGTTTTCTTTGTTTCTCATTCTCTTATCTGTTAACCACACCACATGCTTCCATGACTATCATCACATGACACCACCCTTTTCAAGTCCACTACCACCATTTTTTCTTTATTTGGGTTTCAAGATAAGTCCTCATTTCCTTATTTTTATTTATTTTATTTATTATTATTTCTTGATCTTCATAGTGCACTATTTATGAATATTGAACCTGGGATTGTAGATATTGGTTATTAATTGGAATTTTGGATTTTGGGCCTATGACATGTTAGATATTTTTATTAAGTTTCATTTATTCATTTGAACCTATTTTTATGATGAAATTTATTCAACTAATTTAATTTGATGATTGTTTGTTATTAGTGTCAGACTTATTTATTTATTTATTCAGGCTATTCTTATTTTCTATGCATGAGCCTATTTCTTAGATTTTTTTGGCTAAGCCTGAATGCTAAACACATGGAGGGTTGGATTTTCCCATGGGAAGTTATATGAAGTGAAGAACCCTAAGGGCTTAAGCAATGGGGATGGCTTGGAGAGTACTACTCTCTATTTTTTTTTTTTTTTTTTTATTGTTCTCTCACTGCATAATATTGGGTATATTCCCTTACTTGTTTATTTATTTCTTTTTATTTATCTTTAGGAATATTTGTTTAGAGTATATTTTTTTGAGTACTTTTTTTTTTTTTCTCATATATATGTTTGTTATATTTTAGTTTTGATGTTTATCTTTAGTCTTTTTATTATTTTATCTAATTTATTCATATTCTCCCTTATGTTTATTGTGAAGTTTCTTTCCATTTCATTCCATTGTATTTTCAAATATCAAATTTATAAATCTAATTTTTTTTTAAAGTAAAAAAAGACTTCAAATCTTTCTCTTTTTAATTAAGTGACTCTTCTGAAAAATTCTTATAGTTTTTGTATAAAATTGCAAAGTCACTTCTTCAAATAAGATTTGTAAAATCACCTTTTCCAAATAAAAACTATAAAATCACTTTATGAAAATAAATTTGTAAAATCATTTTCCAAATAGAAACTAGAAATGCTTTTAAAAAAAAAAACTACAAAGTTTTTTCAATAAAATTGTAAAAATGTCAAGATCTTTCTTTTCAAATAAAAATCTCTTTTTAAATAAAAAATTTGATTTGTAAATAATTTCAGAAATAAAATTTGTAAAAACATTTTGAATGAAAATTAAATTGAAATACATTTTTTTTATTAAATTGGTAAACAATTTTTTTTTAGATAAAATTCAAAATTTCTTTCTTAATAAAATTGGACTTGAAATAAATTTGTAAAATTCCTTTTTGAGTAAATTGGCAAGAAAATATTAAAATAAAAATTCAATTGAAAATAAAAGTTGAAATAAAATCTTTTCTGAAACAAAAATTGGATTGGAAATGAAAGTTGTATTTAAAAAAAAAATCTTTAATAAAAATTGGATTGTAAAATCATTTCTTAATGGAATCTCTTGTTGTAAATAAAGAAAAAAAATAAATTTGTGAAATTCTTCTTCTAAATAAATTTAGAAAAAGATTACTTTTTAATAAATTTGTTAAGTTTTTTTTTAATACTTTGTAGGAAAGCCACTTGTTCTTAAATAAAATTTGAATTGAAATTTCTCTTTTTTAATAAATTAGTTAAAACCTTTTTCCTCATAATTTTTTTTTTTCCAAAATAAGAATCAAATTGATGCTTTTTAAAATCACTTATAAAAATCAATTTCTTTGCAAATAAAATCAAATTAGAATTTTCTTTCTGTAAATGATTTTGTAAAAATCAGTTTCTTTTAATTATTTGTAAAAAAAAAAAGTCTTTAAACAAAAATTGAATTGAATTCCTTGAAGATAGAATCGTAAAAATTCATTCTTTTTCTAGTAAAAATAAATAAAATTTTTTTTATAAATAAAATCAAATTCAAACTTTTCTCTCTAAATGAAATTTTATTCAATAAACTCTTCTAATAAAAAAAAAAAAAAAAAAACCTCTTTCAATTTGAATAAATAAATCAAATCATTTGTTAATAAACTGAACTTTATTTGTAAATAAACAATTGAATTTTCTTTAAAATTGTGTTATGACATTTGGAATAATAAACATATTTTCTAATAAATCATTTTGCGCACTTAGCTTATATCAGTTTTGTATATTCTGGTAATTTATTTTTTAGCTAATGTCATGTTGTATGTTTGCTTGTATTGTGTTTTTTTTTTCAATATCCATGTTTAATTAATCAATCGTCATAATTTTCTCCATTCGTCTAGTAGAGACCATAGATATACAGGGTTAAAGGGCTACTACAACTTATTACCATACTTTCCCAATAGGTAACTTAATTCCTAAATTCATTTTTGGTTTACAAACTTGTTACTTTTTCAAATAAGGAGTTACACAAAGTTTTATTTCTTACTTTATTTTCCTTTTAAAAATAAACTAAAATAAGTGGAGACTAACTTTTTCAAAAATCAAATTTTCACTAATAAAAAGCAAGTCTCACCATTAAGTGGGGACACACATGAAAAATACGGGTCCACACTCATCTAAGGTTTAGGTCACTTAATCTATCCCATTTGGTCTTAATTAATTAATTAGCATAATAAAAAAAAGACCATTCATAGACTTTAAAGCAACCTTGTGTTTTTATGAAAACATCTTTATGCATATATATATATATATATATGAATAAGGAACTTAAATATCCCTCAATAAATGTACCACCAAGGAATATGAGCATGAACATGGGTATTATTGAGACCTATAAGAAAATACTAACTCAAAATCTAATTCTAAAATTGAATCAACATCCTATTATAGAGAGCTAATTGAACTCCAATATCTTATGATATTAAAATGAGATGTAAACTTTTGTCTATGACCTACTATCCATTGCCTGCAAAGTTCCTATGAATTGGTATTTGTAATCTAATGAGGTAGATGCTATCAACCTCTCAAATCTTTAAGTCTCAAATCCTTCTATTATATAATCACTTGACATACTTTAACTCTCTAAGAGCATATGTCAAATTCCAGTTAAGGAATTATAACGATCATAAATTTCTTGATCACGTGTCTTTAAGATTGAAAGGAATCCCGAATCACTCTATTTTTTATCCTATGATCAAGTTAGGCACATAAAATCTACCTGAGGCATTTAGATATTATGCAACAAAAGCAAAAATTAAAGACCATTTTTAACATAAAAAGATCTAGAATAGTGCTTTAGAAAACAATACCTCTAATTTGGATATTCCCAAATCAATTCCTTTAGATAAAGATCAATGTTGTAGCCATTGGAAGTTTTGTGAACCAAAGATCTCCTACCCGATGGCTCTCCTTTTTTCTTTAGCACACAAATAATGAGAGGTTTGGGAGGGTGGAGGCTAGGATTTTCTCTCATTGGATGATGGAAGACTAAAGTATAGAAACCATTAGCCTTAAGGGGGTATTCTATAGGGTTCCTAACTGGGTTTAAGTGACTTGAGTTCATCATAGGCTTAGATCACTTAATCCAGCTCAAATAAGATTTTAATTGATTAATTAACTCTACATGATCTTCTAATTAATTAATTAGCTCAATCCAAAAATATTGTTTACTAATTCCTATACAATCTTGTGTAATTACCAAAACATCCTTATGCACATAAATGAACTAAGAGTTAATTCAACTCTCATAAATTGTGTCAATAAGGTATTATCTCCTTCAATGTCCAATGATACTAATTAATCCTTATGCACTTGAACAAATGCTTGTTAATGTAGGTGATATAGCATAACAAAATTTTCATAATCTTGCATCTTTAAGGACCTTAATCCCAAGAATTTATTGTGCCTACTAGATTTTCATATATAACTAAGTAGACAACAAATTTTGACTAATGACAATGTCTCTATATTATTCTCAATGAGTAGATTATCATCTACCTACAAGATCTTAAAGCACCACTATGCTTTCACTATGTCTTCTTGTACAAACAAAACCCTTTACTATGAAAATATCTGGTTGCATCATATAGATACTAACATCAAGATGACCTTTCAAGAATGTTATCTCGATATCTAATTGTTGTATCTCATAAATGAGATGCACCGCAATACATAGGAACACTTTGATGGATTTGAATATGGCTACTAGTGAAAAAGCTTTTTGTAATATTATAAAATATTAAATCAAATTCAGGTTAGGCTTAGGTTGTTTAAATTTTGATCCAAATCCAACTTTAGTTCGGGTTAAAAAAACTTAACCCAAACTCAACTCGAGTATTAAAAGATGATTGCTCAAATTCATCCAAATTTCATGTTGAGTTAGGTTAATTCAATCAAATTACACCTCTAGTGTAAGTGAAAATATGATAATACAATCAAGGTACTAAAGATATAAAGATTTGATTAGATTGCTTGAGAGGTACCTTCAGAAAAGTGTGACCAATTAAGTTATATTACGTATGCATTTAGGGCTAATTACTTTATACTAACTGCTTTGTAACTTGATTTCATTTCATTTATGTTTCAGTCTTATGTTTTATACTTTAATCATATTATTTATAGCTTCATTCAAACGAGTTAGATTTTTTTCCTTTTTATGCATTTTCAATTATGAATATGAGGAATTGAATAAGTACCTCTTTGGTAACTTCGTTTTTTTTTTTCCAAAATATAAATACGTGATACTACAATTATCTTAGAACTTTGATATTTTAGAATATTTTGCTTATTAACATTGGAAGACATATCCAATTGAAGAAGATTCTTTTAGAGTAGTTTTCAATATGATTCAATGTAGGAGAGTAGTTGAGAGACGAAAGAATATATAACCGAATTAGTTAGGCTTTTGTACGCCTTCTTAGCTCACACGATACGCCCTTTCATCATTACTTCTCATATATCCTTTTTATATTCCGTTTTTTCTTATCTTCTTTACAAAACTCTCTCCCTCTCTCTCATGCATGCACTACACTTCACCTACCAAAGTAAAAGCCAAAACCCCAAATATAAAACCAAAGATTTTAGACTAACGAAGAATTTGAGCTTTTGCTTTTACCTCTCTCAGCCCATTTGCTGAGATGGGGTTTTCTTGGATGAAGTGGGTGCTGTCTCTTGGATGATGTTGCAGTTACCTATTGCTATCAACTAATCCAAGTTTGTATGGATATTCGCTTTTGTTTCTTCTCCTTTTCATTGCTTTCTTCTTTTGTTTTTTCTTAGTCCCAAGGATTATTCAAGCTTAATATTCATTTTTGTCTAGTTATCTGGTAGCTTAAACTTTTTGGCAATGGATAGTTTGTCATGGAATTGTGTTTAATGTAGGTTTTTTGAAGTGGGCATGATGTTAATTACAGGAGAAATGGTCAACATGGTGCAGAGCCTCAAGGAGAGGCTGAGGCCTCTTGTGGGATTGAAAAGCTGGGACTACTGTGTTCTTTGGAAACTAAGTGAAGATCAAAGGTTGAGTGAAAAGCTTCAATCTATGTCTTGTGCTATTTGTGATCAGCACATGATTCATAATTCGGTTTTGTTTTAGGTTTCTGGACTGGATGGATTGTTGCTGTGCCGGAAGCGAAAACAGTACTCAAAATGGTGGAGAGGAGATTCTTTTTCCTGTTTCCAGTGTACTTCTTTGCAGGGATGCCATGTTGCAGCATCCAAGAACCAAATCTTGTGATCTTCTTGCCCAATTGCCTTCTTCTATTTCCCTAGATTCTGGGTATCTCCCTTTTTTTCAGCCTTTTCGCCTTAAATGACATACAGTTAAAACTTCATCTGACATAGATGCTTATAAGCAGGATTCATGGACAGACCTTGATTTCAAACCAACCCAGATGGCTCAACTTCTGTAATAGTTCAGATTCAAGCGTTCTCGAAGTGAGTAGTATTCCAAATTACTATTCAAACTAGGCCAAATCCCCAATCGAGATAATGATTTTCCGCTTGGGTTTTTGCAGGAAACAGTTGGGACCAGGCTCTTGATTCCAGTGCTGGGAGGACTAATTGAACTGTTTGTTGCTAATCAAGTACTATTAATGTTTCATATAATGTTGAAAAATATTAATTAGCTGCATCAAATTGTGCATGATCAGTTCTTAACTTAGTATTTTCAGGTTGATTTGAAGAAAAATGATCTTTTCATAATGAAAATGAAATTGGTAACTTCATTTATTTATTGAAATAGGTAGCTGAGGATCAACATGTAATAAACTTCGTCACAACACAGTGCAACATGATCTTGATGGAGCAGGAAGCCATGATGAATTCAAGCAATATTGATACAATCTTCTCAGTTAATGCCAATGCAGGCAATGCAGATGAGGAAAAGGATCCCAACAATCATTTCCAGGCAACAATTTCCCCAGTAACAGCATTGGAGAACTTGAATGATCTGCCATTTGACATCTCAGTTGAACGAATCCGCCTATGCAGCTCTCCCATGAACTTCTTGCAGCAATTCAGTTACACCTCTGAGAGTAGCGTCAAGAATGATATCTTCTTTGAAGGATCCGATGGCTCATTTCTTTCAGAGAAGGTGATGAACCCCTTTCAGTCCTCAGATTGTGGATTTCAGGAGATGGAGGCAATGCAGAAATCCATGATGGTGTGTACTAACAATTCCAAAAACATGCATAGAGAAATGATGGAGCCTCTAGCAAACAAGGAGCAGCTGGTTGATGACAAGGATTCGAGTACTAAACGAATGGCAAACCAAGCTGATTCGGTATCAGACTGCAGTGATCAGATTGATGATGATGATGATTTGAAGTACCGAAGGAAGACTGGAAAAGGGACTCAATCAAAAAACTTGGTCGCTGAGAGGAGGCGAAGGAAGAAGCTTAATGATAGACTCTATGCGCTTCGTGCTTTGGTTCCCAAAATATCTAAGGTGGCTGTCATTCTTCTTTGGCCTGGTCAAGATTCTTCAAGATTAATTCACACTATGATTAGTACTTTTTACTGATATCTGATGTATTCTTGATTCCTAGTTGGATAGAGCTTCAATTCTGGGTGATGCAATAGAATTTGTGAAGGAGTTGCAGAAGCAAGCAAAGGATCTTCAAGATGAGCTGGAAGAGCATTCAGACGATGAAGGGGGGAAGATTAATGCAGGCATCAACAGCAACCATAACAATGTCCAATCTGAAATTCTGAACAATGATGGATCAGGAGTTAACATTGGGTCTAAAACTGAAAATGAAGAAGCTCAAAACGGGCTTCATATGGGAGAAGCAGGCAATGGCAGTGCCTGCAGGCTCCCTAAGCAAAACCATGAAACTGATCAAATCAACAATGACAAAGCACAGCAGATGGAGGTACTTGATGATATTTATTGTTTCCATTCTGTGATTCTCTTTTCTGTGTGTTCAATTGGAAGTGAAAGTTGAAACTATGCTGCAGCCCCAAGTGGAAGTGGCTGAGATAGAAGGCAATGAGTTCTTCGTTAAGGTGTTTTGTGAGCACAAGGCTGGCGGGTTTGTGAGGCTGATGGAGGCTCTGAGCTCTCTAGGCTTGGAAGTGACAAATGCAAATGTAACAAGCTGCAAAGGCCTGGTTTCTAATGTGTTCAAAGTAGAGGTAAGGCCACCCTTGAACACTTCTCATCAACTGTTTGATAAATTATTTTCATGTTTATCTGTTGATTTTCTCATCTTGGTAGCAGAAGAGGGACAGTGAGATGGTTCAAGCTGACCATGTCAGGGACTCCTTGCTCGAGTTGACAAAAAGCCCAACTGAAAAATGGTCTGATCAGATGGGTTACCCTTTGGAAAATGGCGGAGGCTTGGACTTTCACCACCACCACTACCACCTTCACAGCCATCTTCTCAGTTCTCACCACCTCCACCACCATCAGAATTAGGCATATCACTTCGACTTTTTCCTTTTTTCCATAACATATAATACTGTTTACATATGATCATCTTCATGGTTCCAAAAAAGAAGTTCCTGAAAAATAATGAAAGGGGAATATTCTCAACGTGTTTATTCTCTTAATTTCAGTGCAAAAATTAAACAACCCATTGATGTTATGGAGTTATGGGACCATCAAACTCATATTTAACAAGAAACAAGTTAACCTTTGGCACCTATTCTGGATCCATTTTTAAACAAAAAAATAAAATAAAATAATGCCTACCTATCTTTATTTTATTTGTCTTATTTTATATTTATTTCGCTTTATAGCTTTTAAATAATTCTCTAAGTCATCCTTCTACTTTCACCAGTGGTATGGGAGGTGATATCCTTCCATCTCCCCCTTCTTTTTCCTCATTGTTGAATTGTTTCATACCTTTATTCTCTATTACTTGAAAACATTAAGGACAATGTTTTGGTTAGGTCAAGGGGTGTAGTAGTTATTGAATATTATATGAATAGGATGTGATGATATATGGGTGGTAAAGGATGGGTTAGAATGAAAAAATTACCAAAGAAAAAACAAAGAAAGGAACCCTTGTGCATACTTGCACTTACCCTAAATTCAATTTTGAGAGTCTTTCTTATCAAATTTTGGAGGCTGAGTAAGTTGAAACTAGGTTACATCAATACGAAGGGTCAAATTACTTGATTAGGCCGTAGCCTATAACAAACATGGTTCAACTTAAAACCTAAACCATTAATAATCTAAGTGGATATTTCTTGTTCACCCTTTATCACACATGGTGCACATAGACGAGTGAGGTAGGTTGAAGGCATCAAGGGTCTAAGTTCTTGTATGATAAATTTTGGGTTTATCATCCTTAAGTTGTTGTTGGGTTTGCCCTTGGCAAGAGTCCCTATTGAGTAATTTAGTACTCTTTACTCCTAGGTAAGAGTTGAGGTTCACATCAAAATGTAGGTGTCTTGAGATTGAAGCATATGTGGAAAAACCTATAATTGACCAGAAACTAGGGTATGAATCCGAAGAAAATCTCTAATTAATCCTAGTGCCCTAAAGCCTTATGGCTTGGGAGTTGCTAAAGCTTTAAAAAAAAATGGGGGTATATATGAGGAACTATATCAAAGTTAAAAAGAAGAATTAAGCCTATTAGAATTTACAACTAGGTTAGTATAAGGCTACAAATCAACAAGGTACTTTGATATTGGTTTATTCTCACATCGAGTGTTGAACCTCAAAAGGTTACTATGCAAAACACTAGAGCTATATCGAAATTTTGCATGAGCTTGCTTCACACTGTCACATTTGTTATCAATTTGAAGATTTCAAACTAATATTTTCATTCCCTTGCTTAATATTGTATTCGGCTTATCAAAATAGTTGTATAATTATCTACTCTCTAGAAATTTCAATAACATAAATTTATTCAATTTATAACATTTTCTCTAACATCACTCATTTTCTTTTACTTCATAGGCTTTAGATTCATGGTTTGTTTCCAAGCCAAACTGATGATAGAACCTATCAAATCAATTTCAAGACTAAAGAGTGGGAGGGACATTAATATATAACTTACCAAGGCTTGGATTGTGGTCATTTCACCCTCTTCACCAAGGTTTTGCAATTGTGCAACCTCCCTTCTATCTATGTATTTGCCATTGCCCTGATCGTGGAGGTCTTTGCCATAACCTTAGTTAGAGAGGTCTTAGTTTTGAGTACAAGAGCTTCATTTCTAAAACTAGGGCTTGACCCTGTTTGTTATATGCAATATTGCATTTGTCATGTTATCCATCACATATGCATCCATGTAATGAGAGAATTCTTTGGCCCATTTCCACAACTATCACATGCTTAAATAATAAAAGAGCAATTTTGTCCGTGTACATCACGTGGACCTCACATCAATTATGCATCTTTCATAGATTTCTAGGCCATTATTAGGAAATGAAGCCCCAGAAGCACTATTGTCCTGATACTGAAAGCCATTCATTCATTACCTTCCACCTTTCGGAAGCCATCAAAGCATTTGTTAGGTCCAAAGATTAAAACGTTGCGAAATTTGGGTGAAAATATCAACATTATTTCAATGAAATATCTTCAAATTTCAGTGCATCGACCGGTCGTGATACCAAAAAGGGATGGAAATCTTGGCTTGCCAAAAATCAACCAATATTGTCGTTATTTACTAATATTTCTCTATTTTTTCCTACATTTTTTTTATATTTCTATGAAAATTCCTAGTATTTCTCTAAAGTCTCTTGATATTTCTCCTCAATTTCATGATATTTCTTTAATATTTTAGGATTTTATCCTGATTTTGTCACTTTTCTCTTTCTTTCACGTACTAATGAAGAGTAACATATTAATAAAATCTTTGACATCTCAACCCAAGACATGAAATTAATATTAAATTTAAAAAAATTAAATGAATTACTTTTAATTAGCGAACTTTTAAATTTCATTCAATTGAATCATCATAATAATCTTCTTAATGAGTTTTTTCTTTTTTATATTTTTAAATAATAATTAAATATTATATATGTACACTTATTATTCTTTTATAGACTTAAATACATCTATACTAATTAGATAATAATTTTAATATTAAATGTGTTTAATAAATATATTTTCAACTTTTACAAATTAATGTTATAAATTTTATCATACATATATAGTTTTCTCTAATAAAACAATTTCAACATATGTATTATTATTTATTATTTAGTTTTTTGAGTTTTCATAAATTATTACTTATTTTACCATCAATTTCTTTTAAACCGGTATTTTTTAACCAATTTTCTGTCCAACATTTTTCTATATTTATCTAAATTTTAACTATCCATATTTTTATAATTTTCAACATTTTAATCCTTCCTTAGCTCTCGCACAACTGAGATAAATTACCATCCTTAGATAGATGAAGCAAATGCCTTGAAATATTTCACCATGACTCGTTATGAAGGAAACGAACAAGCAGATGTCGGGGTCGCGCCAGCTTGGTTGACCAAGTGGTTCGAACTGAGCTTACAAGGTGGGTCATGAATCAGTCTACAATGGTCCAGGTCATATCATTCTCGAAGATCCAGTGACAAACTTCAATCCGGCCAGGGCCCGAACCCAATGCTACGAATGCACCATGACCTGCGCTCCAATCGGAGGTGTCCAAGTGACAGATGGCAACACCTTGGTTAATGTTGGCTTTGGTTTTCGGGTCCAGGAGGTCCGCTTCATAGACCCGAACCTTGGGAACGGAGTGGCAGTAATAGAGTAGATAAGGAAACAGGCTCTGGTGGCAGGACACCGATTTGGTGACTTGTCCACCGTTGATCCCTTTGACCGACCCGATCATTACGTTTTGTTTTGACCCTTCGACGGATTGGGTGGTGCGAACCACAACGTTGCGGCCGAGGACGGTGGTGGCGAAGTCGATCATGTCCTCGATGGAGGGGACGCAGCGCTTGGTCTCGCCTTTGCTGGGTGCTCTCTCGCAATCATCCAATGCCTCTGTGAACATGTGCTCCATGCTTGAGTTATCCGCGGCACGGAATATTTTCTTCATCTCCTCAAGTTTGGAGGTTGAAAACGGTAATTTGGAGGAAATACTGCGGGGCAAAAACGACCTTTTGGGCATTTTATCCCTAATGTCAGGCATTGGCATCACAGTCCCCTTCTTCAGCATCGACTCGCGGAAGAATTTACCCGGCTCGATCCACCTATTTACGGAACTGCCATTAACAGCCGTGGAAATCATGGTTTCAGAGCTTTTGTTAGTGTATCTTGAAAAGGAGATGCCCTTTTTAGCGTAGTCTGTGAATGTGTTGTTGACGCCGTAGAACTTGAACCCAATTTTGTGGCCCGTCGCCCCTTTGCCATACCCAGTGAAAGTGTCCGTGCCTTCGTTGAATGATTGTCCATAATTAGCGAAATTCACCTCCGCGGAGTGGGAATTCTTGGCGTAGGATCGGAAAGAGTCGTCTCCTACGTTGGATTGATTTCTGTAACTTTTAAAGGTGTCGATCCCTGAATTACCGCCATCACCGTAGCTCTTGAAGTTGTTCACTGGTACGTTACCGTCGAAGCCGTAAGAGGTGAACTTATCGTTGGCCGCGTTGGCAGTTCGACCATAGCCGGTGAATGTGGATCCGATTACGTTGGTGTTCTCTCCATAACTCGTGAACTCGTTCGGAGATCCCTGGCTGTTTTTGCCGTAGCTGGTGAAGTACTGATCCCCAGCATTGCTCTCTGTCGAGTAACTCCTGAACGATTGTTTACGGGTATTGCCATCGGAACTGTAGGAGTTGAATCGGACGTTGGGAACATTGGATTCTTCGCTGTACTTCTTGAACTCTCCGACACCGCGGGTCGCTCCGGATCCATAACCGTTGAAACTCAGATCCATTGTATTGCCCTCGGGACCATAATTATCGAAATTGTCGTTGTGGCCGGCAGAATCACGGCTGTACCTCCTGAATGAGTCGACCGGAAAGTCGTCGGTGTAGTTCTTGAAAGAGTCGGTTCCTCCGTGTCCACCAATTCCGTAATTGGTGAAGTTCTTGTTGGAGTAGACGGCGAAGTTGGAATTGGGTCCATGCTTCTCCAAACTCTGCCCCAAATCAGGAAAGCAGAATAAATTCGCCGACTTACAGAACGCCGGCAGGTAGTTGGAAAGGGCATTCTGAGCGGCAAGTTTAGTAAAAGTTGCAGACTCAACTGCACTCAATGGGGATGCCCTGGAGAGAAGGAAGGTGGACTTTTGCAAGTCACTGCCGATCTGCTTATTCCAATATCGAACCAAAGCCGCTTTGGGTGTGAATGGGTTTGCTCTATCCCGCGATTCGCCTGCAACCTCACTGCCTCCTCCCAAAGCAACCTGCATTGTAAATTAAAAGATGAGAATTCAAGAAAAAGAGAAGAGAATGTTGAGAAAATACGACAGAGAGGTGGCAACAAAATCAATCCTACATTGAAAGCTAAAGCTGAGTGCAAAAAAATCAGAAACAGATGACTCATAAGTTTAAGTCGTTCAAGCCTTTTTTTTCTCTTTCAATTTGAGAGAGCTGCAGACGTTGGTGGGCATTTTTTTCGTTGGGTTTGAATCAGAAATTTATAAAGCTCGGTTTATGATGATGAAAGGGCTGAGTTAATAATTCAATATTTGAAAGAAAAAAGTCTTCTAGAAAAGCTTAATTTTCCTTATAAGCATATGTGATGTCATATGATAGGTGAAAGTTCCTGACGTTATATAAGTATGACTTCTTTTAACCCTATAAACGTGTTTTAAAACCGTGAGGGTCTTTGAGCTCAAAGTGGACAATATCTATAGTGAGTCGTTATAAATGGTATCAGAGTCAATCTTCGACCTCAGTGTGGAGATTTGTTTGGCCTCGTAAGAGGTATTTGTCCTCGTAAGAGGTATTTGTCTGTTTGACCCTATAATCTCATGCAGACACAACGTTTTACGTTTTAAAGCCAACGAACAATATTTATACGGTTGGGAGTAGATCGTCATATATACAATCCTATTACCATGAAAAAATCACGAAAAATAAAAATAAAAATTCACTATATCAAAAATTTGTCCATGGTTAGGAGCGGATCGTCACATATACAATCTTGTTACCATGAAAAAATCATAAAGAAAAAAAAATCACTACATCAAAATTTGATAGAGATGAGCTCATAATTATCATAACCTCATATATATATATATATATATGAGAGTAATAAATAAAGTAGGTTAATCGAACTTGATTTCATAGTGCAAGTTTTTCAAATTGAACCAAATAGTATTTAGATCACCAAACTCTAATAAATTCATGTAAATGAAATTCATCTTTGTTGAAAAATTAAGAAACCTGACTAATTGTAATGTGAGTGCTGCTATCCTTTCTTCTTAAAAAAATTATACATCCATTAAGTACGAATTAATAAGAGAGACAGTTTATAGTAACTTATAATTATCCACTTAAAAATATATTAAACTTTTGGATAATAGTAATGGAGTTATTTATAGTTATTCTAAATAACAATAAAATATTCCTGACGTCATAAATAAATATGCATGAGGCAGGAAAATAGTAACTCCACTGCAAGGAAATGGAATTCAAAGTGGAAAAGTAAAAGAAAATTCCTGCAGCTCAAAGCGGAAAAGTAAATAAAGGGCACCTTTAAGCAGCCGCACGCATATCCTGAGTGGGGGCACGTTATTTAAACAGACATTCGAATGTTTGGCCGCCATTTGGATCTTTTTATCATGATCCAGCCCCCACCATTCTTGAGGCTCCTCGAATCCTCAATTACACTACGACTAACTAAAGCACGGCAAGTAGGTATGAAGAGAAACCAACCATGGTGGTTTCACTTTGTACTGTTTACATCTTCGGATTTTCTAATTTTATATATGATGGTCATTGTTTGTAATTTTGTATCTTGCTTTCATTTTATCTCATTTCTTTGTCCTCTTATTTATGGATATAAATTTTATCACATATATTCAATGATCAAGATGAGAGTTTGATGAGTATTGATTCATTATCTTAGTATTTTTTTGTTTTTTTTTCTTCTTTTATTATTATTTTTAAAATTTATATTTGATTTATAAATATAACATTAAATAAGATAAGAAATAGAATATATCATATTCTTTATCTCATAACCAAACATAAAATCGAATAAAAATGTATTTGATAATGATTTTTGGAAATATTTATAGTATTTCTAACATTTAAAAAAATTTGTCTTTCAAGTATAATAAAGGATAAAAACATTTTCTATAATTGCTATACGTACCTTAAATAATAAGATATATTATCAATTTCTTTTCATATCCCATGTACAAGGGTACGATAATTCTAAGTTAAGATATCATATATCATAAATTTATTCTTTGCATCTTTTTTTTTTCATGTTACTTTTATGTAAAATAATAAAAAATTATTAAAAAAACAAAAATTATTGTTGAAATATATATATAATATTATTAATATATATTAAATATATAATATAATTTTTTTTTTATAAATTTTAAGTCTTCTAATAATGAATATTATTAACAAAAAAAAAACTTACCACATGAGAAATTGTGAAATAATTTCAAATAATAATAAATATGAAAACAAATTTCGCACTTTTTAATAATAAAAAGACAAATATCAAACTTTGAAGTATAATATATTTTATAATATCGAGGATATTATCATACGTGAAATCCTAGAATATGTATGTCAAATTGGAAATGATACTTCAGGATAACTGATTCAATTCCTTCTACTTTGGTTCAGCATGGGCTCTCTCACTATGGTTCAGGACAACTAAACCTTATGCTTATTGGTTCCGATGTCTCTACAATTGGATAATTTTTATGGTTTCAATTTTAGTTAATGTTGGATTGGCTTAAACATTGACAAAATCTATCTTTCAATATTGTGTTTTGTATAGATCAACTAGGTAGTTAATGCCTTATGCAATTCAAGATTTAATACTTTAAATTTTTGTTGGATATTTCAATCAAAATTTGTATGGATTTATGGAAATTTCATAAATTTATATTTAAACTTAATGATTATTTTTATTACATGTATGGATCTAGAGTAAGTAGAAAAATTGCCTACAAAAAAGAGGTGTATAGGGATGACCAAAAAGTCTATAATTGTTAAGAACCGGGGTAAGAGGGCTAAGGCTTATGATAAAGTACAATCCTTATGGTATTTCTATTGTACAAACTCTTGTGCATCTCACAAGTTATTTAGGCATATTGGCACGCACTATGGTGCCAATTAGAAATAACATTTAGGGAGATGTACCCATACAATTGAAGAATAAGCTTTGGGACTCCAATTAGGTAAACTAGTTGTTTCAATATATAACTTTTTTTTTTTTAATTTTGTTTATGAAACATTTTCATCTACTAATAACTATGTTAATGCTTTATAGACTGTTTTTACATTAGATGGTAAAAACAAGAGGAATTGTACGCTAATGATGGGCAAATGCTTTCAATCATTCAAGAACATATTGATTGTCAAGTATGTCATTCCTTTGAAAGGCTAGATAGAGGTCCTTAAGAAACCATTGATTGAATACAATCGTATTGAAGATGAAGACTAGACTATATCTGTCAAGAAAAGATTGTCTAAAAGATTTCAAATAAACTTAAACTCATCTTCATGTCTCCTACTTTTATTCACATTTACTAAAATATAAAATGAAATTTGTAGGATTTTAGGGAAGTTCAAAATGAAAGAAAGAAGAAGCATATTTGCAATTATCATCTTAGTAGGAAGGGATATGTTGGTCTTAAGGATGAGATAGTAAATTAATGGTAGTTTCTTGTTTTCCTTTTTTTATGCATAAATTGATGAAGGACTCGTTGCAATACATTCTAAACTTTTAATAGATGGTGGCAACTAGCTATACAAAAATTATTGATAAAAGCTTATTATGCAAGAAAGCAATGGAAAAAAAATGACACTTATAATGAAGTTGTCATACCCGTGGTGAAAAAAATTGTAAGTGTACATTTTGTAACATTTATTCATTTATGTTAATACCTTATTTATATTAATCAATATGCAATTGAAGTTAATAACATCATTTGTGTTTTAGGACAAGATGTTGGAAGAGTCATAGGAGTGTGGTCAGAGTCTTAGTGGCAATAATGATTTACTTGCAAAAACATTGGGCACTCCCGAATATAGTGGTCAAGTACAGGGTAAAGTAAAGCATCATGCACCACAACAATATTTCAATTATATGGTGGATCATGATATGTGGGAATATCTGAAAGAATCTAAAGAGTGGCAATCTTAGTTTGAGGCAAATATTTTAACCCTTCTCAGATGATGCCTACTACACCTCAACTTGATGTTAGCAACTCTAACATTAAGCAAAAACAAATTGTCCTCCTACTTGAAGTGGTTAATCAACCTAAACACCAAGTTGATGACCCTTATGGCCATTCTTACTACTCATCCCATCTAGGTATTTTTTTATTTTGTTTTCTTTTCAATTTTCATAGTTCCTTGGTAATAAGCATAATTTATTTTATCTAGGACACTAATTATATATGCAACCAAATGCTTTGTTTTATAGGATGTAAAGAATTTAAGAAACAAAGGAATAAAAAAAAAAATTAAGATCTATGGTTGAGAACCTCATTAGATATCAAGAACTTTGCTACACTAGTTAGACTACTACTCTAGGAAAGAAAGGTACATGTTGTGGACATCACAAAGTTTCTTTTTTTTTTTTTTTTTTTTTTTTGTCTCACTATGGTTTAATTTCTCACTATAATCACATTAGGAGAGTTGCAATATTAATTGCATTAAAATATTAACTTCTTTTAACTATATGTGAAATTAAATTAGGCACTTCCATAAAAATGGTTGATGCTAAGATAGTGGAACGATTTGTTTTTGTAATTTTGGCTTTGTTTCCAAAGTTGGAACGGGGGAAGCAAGCAATAGGTCAAGGGTTATTGCTAATCTACTAATGAATGCAAATCATGATTACTTTATTTTTATTCCATATAACCTAGGGCAAGTTATTGAACATAAATAAGTTATGTATGTAAACTTACCAAATATCAATAGATATATAATTAAACTTTCATAAAATTTTGTAGTTATCATTGCATTTTGGTGGCATTGGACATAAGGACACATTGCAATATCAATCTTCTAATGATCTTAAGGATTGTGTTAATACAGTTTTTCCCTCAATATTAGAGTATGAAGTATAATAGGTAACAAATATTATTTTCTCATAATGAGTGCATTAATGTGTATGGTTACACATTAGATAGGATTTACGATGAATCATAATATAATATTATCAAATAATCATGATTCACCGAGTTATTATATTACATGAACTCTCAACTTTGAGAGAATATTAAACTTATGCTAAAATTAACAAAAGACTTTAACCTATGGGTGAAACCCTAATATGATCATACATCTCTATGGATTGAGTCACTATTGATAAAGGTTAGTGGCAACAAGTATTCTTAATAGAAGTACGATGATATCTCATGTGATTGAGATAGTGTATTCCTATTAATGATCCAAAAGACATGCGATCTTGAAATATGTGACCGCGGTAATTTCTTTAGTAGAATTTGGACATGGGTTCATAGTGAAGCAATCAAAGCAATGTGCTAAAGTAAAAGCTGTCTAGGGTGCACTTAACTGATGAAAATGAGAAATGCGCACTTTATTGACCGGGAACATGCGCTGTGTTATTGTATGAAAAATTGCACACATAGGACTGTTGGAATGCATTGGCTTATTGATAAATGATAACACAATTATGGTTGTTGAGATGCAATTTGTGAGAGTTGTGTAAGATGGCATATTGGGGCACGTTTCCTTCTCAACTCACTTGAAGGGTGTGCCATTGTTGGATTGCCTAAAGGAGGTGTGCAATCTGAGCGAAGTCCCTTTAGAACATAATGTGAAGCACTCAATGTAAGTTAGGCTCCCTAAGTATGTAATCTAGACCATCACTTAAAGGTGCGCAATCTAAGTGTGTGATATGGATTGATACTCCCAAGGTATGCCATCTACAAAGGGTTCTCCCTAGGGCGTTATTGGAAGATACAATTTAATAGAATTTACTTAGGTGATATTTGATTTTGTATACTTAAATAAAAATAAAACTTAATTTAACTTAACTCTAAATATAATTTAATAGAATTAAACATTAAGTTGTTTGTTTTTTTATTATTCTATTTCGGTTGAATATTAAATATTAATAAGTTGGGGTCATGTTGAGGTTGTGTTTTAATTGTTTTAAAAAGTTATTTTTAACATTTAGTAATAAACTAAATTTTCTTATTCAATTAAAAAACTCTTGAAAATAAAAAATAAGTAAAAAAAAAATTAAAAACAAATGATGAAAAAAACAAACACCACCTAACTATCACTTTTCATTACAACTTGCCCAACAATTGATTATACGGTCATACTTCATATGTTTATATTGCACATGGGTTGGAATCAATGATGAAAATGTCAATTTTAACGAATATATCAATAACTTGATTTTATAGATATATCAGAATATATCAAAAAATATCATTAAATATTTTGACATAAAATATCTATATAATAAAAATTAATCAAAATTCATGAAAATATTAGAAAACTTATAAAAAGAAATATAAGAAATAATAATACATATATTATAATTGAGATGTGAAAAAAATTAATATATAAATAATATAATTTATTACATTTTATAATAATAATAATAATAATAGGTGATATTTGAAAATATATTTAATACTAAAATAATAATTTATCTACTTCATAATATATGTATAATTATTATATTTGTATTTAATTCATAATTTTTGTGTTTTCAATAATAAGTTAAATGAAATTTGAAAATAAATAATTAAAATTAATGTATTTATTAAAACTTTGTTTTAATATTTTATTTTTGAAAATACATATAAAATTTAGGTTTGAAATAAAATATATAAAATGTTGGTCTTATTATTAAGTAAAGGCATTTTGGCCTAGCGGTGCAAGGGTTAGCCTTTTACCCTGGAAGACCATTCGAACCACTAGGGCAACATTTTGCTCATTTGACCACTTTTCTAGCATTGACCTTTGCTTTGATTTGTGGCTTCTACACATGCTTTGATCTATCAAAATATTGGGAAAAAAATCAGAAAATCCTGATAAATCCAAAATATCTGTTGTGGATATAGTGTCAAGATTCATCCATATACCCGAAAAATCGAGGATTGGGGATCCACCGATAATAATAAAAAATAAAATAAAATAAAAAATTAAGGATTGAAGATATATCCGGATTTTTTAAACTTTTCATAGGTAATATTATCATCTTTATTTTGTTGGCTTTCCAACCAAATATGATCGTGGCTGTACGGAGAGCGTGAGAAATAAAGTATTTGATTAATTGCGAGGGTTGAGTCTCCACTCAAGCCATAAGCACCCTGTAGCCAGCAGACTCAGCACACATTCGGAAGAAACGTTGAACCTAGATGGCACCAAAAAATAAAAATGAAAAGGCCCACCCAAAGGAATGATTGGAATGCGAGAAAATGATAGGCATGTGCACATCCAAACAATCATGCACGCCAGCCAAGCAGGCATGGCCGCACGGGCCTGGCTATCTTGTACTCACACCAACACAATAATTCAAGCAACGAGGGCGCACTACCTCCGGATGAGGGTTTCATTCTTCGTATCAACAGACACGAAGGCAATATCGGGACGAGGATTATATCGGAACCGCTATAAAACATCCCTTGCATGCACCATCCTCCAGAGGCAAAGACAACATAAAGGTTGACAGTGGTATATATGAAGGACCATCTCTCATGCTTCAAGCACAATGGGTCTGGAAGAGCTGGGGGGAGAAATGGTTTGCTCATATTGGTATCCTATTGAAAAAACTAGTGAGCGTGACGCGAATGGACCGTTTCTTGCTTCCTTTTGTTTCTTCCTTCTATAAAGCTCCATCTGCTATTATTATGGTTTGTAACTATCAGGAATGCATGTGGTCCTTTTAGGCATACGACAATGTCTCGAGTCCCCTCTCTCATTTACACCTGGACAAAGGCCGGACCGACCTATGCAGCCCTAGTTGATCTACAGCTGCTGATTCCGCACCCATTAATCTGTCCTACACTTCAGGACTGAAGACAATTGACAGATCAAATACTCGAGTAATAATGTGATTGACCACGCGACTATCCGTAATAGGAAAATCCCTGATGGAGTTTTTAGGTACACCGCCCATAGACTAAAGCCTCCATGGTCTGACACATTCTTCTTTATCAGAACAGTATTATTGACCATTTTCAGTCTTTCAAAAGACTTCAGACTCACGTTTGTTTTGACACTTTCACCCAACTGAACAGTCACCATAATCTTCATCACAGTTATACAAGAGACACTACAACAGTCCCAAGGAAATGTTGCTGAGGACATTGAAACAAGCCTACCATACCATGACCACTGGCATTAAATTGAACAGATGCTGTTGCCAGTTGAATCTTTTGAACAGCTAATCTGTATCATCAAAATCAACTAGACCTTAAGTTTGAATTGCATGTCTACTTAAACCTTTCTAATCCTATTCAACATGCGGAGAAAGATAGCCAATAGAATAGGAAAACAAAAACAAAACAAATGCTAAGAATACAAGCATGGTCTGCTTTTGCTTATGATGCCAATTGCCAACAAGAAGAAATTGGCAAAACAGTGGATGCCTCTCTACTAACACTAATTAAAGCAAGTAGTGTATTTCCAGAGAGGCATATGTGGATAACGAAACTAACTGCAGAGGGGCATGAGATTGCAAAGAAGAATTAAACATGGAAAAACCATCAAATACAAATATGCAGTATGATTGAAATGCATTTCATAATATCGATCTTACATGTGTGATCTGATAGCCAAAGAACAGTCATAAGCATCCAGAAATAAATAGAAAAGTAAATGAACCAAAGCGAGTCTCGACACCTGGCTGCTCTATCTCTACGGCAATCACCATGTGTTGACGTACAACCAAAATGGTCCACCAACTGCCTGATACGTAGAAAGGAAGATTGTTACTGTAGCCATATCTCTTCTTCCTAAAAGTGAACTTTCATGAGATTTTTTGGAGATAAGATTCCCAGTACATAATTGCATTTGTCAGATTTGTTTTTGTTTTTTGGGTAGGAGGGGGGGCAAAGAAGCAAACAACCACTGTCGAGAACAGTCACTCCTCAACAACATTCACAAGTTCATATTCAACTAGGGAAAGATTGTTATCTTCCTTCACAGAGAAACTGGCAGGTTCAGTGACTTCCACACGACCCCACTTGTCCACAGCAAGCCTCATTGAGCCCTTGAACATGTCGATTTTTGCATTGCGGAGGACCACAGTGCTACCCTCTTTCATCAAGTCCACTAACCAAAAAAAAAACAAATACAGTAATGAGCAGTTGTATCCACTACAATTTTTCCCGTGAAGTCCAGATGCAACCATCACATTTCAAAAATCATGTTTGTAAACTTAGGTTGATGGACATTCTAAAACTCAAATCAATTTAATAAAAAACCAAGAATAAGTGACTGTTCACATTGGTCAATAGATAATAGAGATGCCACCACACAAATTCAGTAAAGATTCCTACTTGCTCAATGGATGCTAGTAAAGTATTTTCACTATATACAGCAAACAACAAATTAACCTTAGATCCATGCATCTGAACATCACATGTTAATAATAACAAAGGTTTCAACACAAGACAAACATTTCATTCTTTCTGGTATTCTTATCACTACGAAACCCAGACAATCCCTGCCATTTTAAAAAAAAATTGTATCAGAAAATATATTTTTTCTTAGGCTTATAGCCCAGTTATGGAACAAAATGGGCTCACATAAAAGGTCTGAGCATTACTATTGCTTTCATTATTCAATGATGTTTCAATATTTTGTGAACACCCTCTTTTGATGCAACCCACCAAGTCGAACTGGAATATCACCTCAAATCCAACAATTGCTCCACTACCATTGCCCCACTATTGCAAGTACTGTCAATTCAACAACACTACACTACCAATGACAAACATCATTCTACCACCATCTTAAATCTCTTTCACTACCATTATCATTGTTATCACTTTCAGCATCTTGTAATCTCTACCACCGATCACCTAACAGTATGTAACCACCAACTCCACCTCAAGGAATCAAAACCATCACTACCTTTCTCCAACTGTTTTGACTCTTTATCACCACCACTGCACTTCTCTAACAAAATCTTTATTTTCTTATAAAAATAAATCCTTGTCACCACCCTTTTTAACTACCTTAAACCACCACAGCACTTTCCTAATGAAAAATTCTTACTTGCTTAATACAAAAGAAACCAAAAAAGAAAGAAAGAAAAATGGAAAATTCAACAGAGAGAGAGAGAGAGAGAAAATGAAAAATGAAAATTTTCTGTCACCACCACTACCATCCCTCCAGACACAACATTGGTTGCTGCTACCATCCTACTGTCACCACCTTGGTATAACTAGCACCAGCAAACCACCAATTAGACAAACTTAATGCCTTCAACATCCCCATCACAACCTCTGGACCCATATCCCACAATATGATGAGGACACACTCCACCACCACCCTAAACCTTCATCATTACTAATAATACCTATTTCAGCATCATGCACCACCATCAAGCCACAATATGTACTTTTAGCTGTTATCATGACCAAAATCACCAATTAACAGCAATTACATCCACTTTAACTACTCTATTATTATCATCATCAAACAAATAACTACAAAAGCAATTAACACCACTTTTACTGCTCAACTATCACCACTGACCGCATAATCAAAGCTGCTACCAAGACCTAGCTACTTCAGTAACTACTTGCTACCACCAGAACTACCACAACCTTAACACCATGTTCAGTTATTTTATCATTACCACCATAAATGCCATCGAGACTACCAATATTTTATCACATTGGACATGCTGTTTCCCAATCACCAAACCCATTATCTTTCACCACAACTCCTCAATTTCAAGATCAGCTGCCATGTCTAATTTAACTTCAATACAATTTTGCTTCACATTTAGGGATGGGGATGGTTGTGGATGGGTCACCCTTGTCCCATTTATTTATATCAATTCCCATCCTCATAAAAATAAAATAAAAGAAGGGCAGGTGTAGGAAATTTTCATACACCCTTATCCCATTTATTTATATCAATTCTCATCCTCATAAAAAAATAAATAAAAGAAGGAGCCAGGCACAGACCTGCCTCACCCCATTTAAATTTTTTTTTATTTTTTACTTTAAAATTTTTAAATTGTATTAAAAATAAATAAAATTTATAAATTAGTAAAAATTATAACTATTTATAATTAATTTTTATGAGAAGTAATATTTTGTGTTAAAAAAATTGAAAAATGAGAAAAAAAAACAACAACAACAACAACTAAAATAATTTTTTATTTAATATTACATATAATCAATACAAGGCAAGGCAGGATAAAGTCCATACCCAAACCCATTGTGGGTTTAAAAAAATCTCTCAAACTTGTCCTGAAAACGTTTATATTTAATCCTAACCTGTCCTATTGCAGACCGGGATAGGTACCCAAAAAACCCCGCTCCATTATTATCCCTATTCACAGCACATTTGATACCAGTAACTAGTGAGCAACTAATCTGGTCTCATTTCAGGAACCAAACAGGGAGCATCATTCCAAACACGAGGGTTTTAGTGAATTCCCCAGCAATCCTAATATTTTGTCACATTGGACATTTTGTTTCCCAATCACCAAACTGGTTAGATTTCACCACAATTCCTCCAATTTCAAGATTGGCTACCATTTCAAATTTAACTTCAATCCAAATTGACATCTCAGTACATTTGATACTGGTAACAAATCAGCAACTGATCTGGTCTCATTCAAGGAACCAAACCAATGGCATCATCCCAACAGCAAGGTTTTTTTTTAGTGTATTTCCCTGCAATACCTGACAAAGACCCCAAAAGATTTGCCAACTAATTTATAGCCTGATAATTATATTCCAAACTCTCTGCTAACAGTTTTCTGACCAGCCCAAATCTGCAATAATTTCTTAATTAAAAAGTTCATTAAATTGAACGAGAGGACTTCATTCCCACCCTACATGAAATATCGAAATGCATACACATGGTGTTGACATTAAATTATTACAAATATGCATAATTTATCTTTTTAATCTGTACTTCTCAATACATCATTTTGCTTATTTAAATACTTCTATTATTTACAAGAAAAAGCCAAACATTAAAATTAAGAGGATGTTCATGGCAATTGAACAAAAGAGAATATATTATTAAAGAGGAAAAAACCTAAATCCAAATACATGCCAAAAAGGTTGTTAATGATAGAAAAGAATATAATTAGCTTGTGGCAGTCTCAATAAAGGATTTGTTAAACATATCTAATTGAGAGAACTAAACTATTAAACATGAACAAAATGGCGGGAAAAAGGGGCAAATATATCACTTGTTTCTTTCTCTCTTGCTCATCCAAGCATCCAAAGTCATTAGGCACCACCTTATGATTCAGGATGCTAGTAAAGCTAGTCAAAGACAAGCGACCTGAACGTATAATCACCTAATTTCCATTTTCATACGGATTAGACACAAAATAAGACATGTTTTACCTTCAGTCAACTGAATCAAGGAATCAATTTAGCATATATTTCATGAATTTAACAAATATACACAGAGAGAAAAGAGTAAGACTAAGTAGTCCAATGCAAAAAAGCCACTCTTCCTCATAACCAACACTACAAAATAACATTTTACCTCATAACCAGCAGTTCATGACAAGTCATACTAATCAACAGATTATGTTATTAAATAATAAAAAATAGTAAATATTAAATAATAAAAATTGATAAATAGATCCTGTCTTCACAGATTATATCATCCTAGATTTTGGATGGATGCTAAGGCAGGCCCCAAAAATTGAATTTATTTGACTCAGTTTTTCTTAAAATAGGTAAAAGAAAATAATAATAATTTTAAAAAATAAAAATATAAAAAAAATTAATTAAAAAAAATTTAAAAATAAAAAAGAAAAAAGAAAAAGAAGGAACACAAATATGAAAACTATACTGCTTTTCATAACGTCCTCTCATAGTCATAGTTATTAAGTGCACCTCAATTGTATCAAAATTCATAATAACTCAGATTCATGTTTGTGGAAACAAACAGATCGCCACATAAATATGCTACTAAGATTTTTTAGACTAGTATAACACAATCAAGAATCCTGTTTGCAACTGGATTATGCTGTTCAGGTAGCTTAAAATGCCAAAAGTAAAGCCAGTGGACTCCAAATGAAATTACAAACTAGAAAATTCAAGACACTAAATGCATGAAAAATGAACCCTAAACTGAAAACATTTATACTATCCTTAGAAGAGAATTTCTGTGTTAGTAAAATGTCAAGGAAAAAGCCAAGAAAAATTTAATATAGCCCTCAACATAGAGTTGTGCATATTTAAAAAGTCATCTACCTTGATCATTCCTCGCTGTAAAAATAATCATTCCGGTCTCATCTCCTACCAAGCATTCTGCAATCCGCATTTGACGCACCTGAGGACCATCTGGACGACCCTTTTGCAGTACCATCTTAGAACTAACAACTTTTACCGTGAGAGTATGCCCACCAGTACCCGGGCGAAGCTGTTCAATCTTGGTGAACACAGGTTTCCTCAATCCAGATTTTGATTCAGCCATTTTCCAACACACCTTCAAGTAGCAGAGGAAGGAAACTCTTCACTGAACAAAGGGAACTAGAGAGAGAAAGTGCTATGAAAAATGAAGGATTCGATCACCCCGATCGCTTAGTGAAAAACAGATGAAACTAAAAGGGAAAAAATGGGTTCAACCTTGTACCCTCTGCTTCCTTAATTCCTAAAATCGAAAAGCTCAAATAAAGTGAGACAAAAGGTCGCACAATTTCTCATGTCCAAAATAATAAAACAAGTTAAGATTTTTTATTTTCCGACATTTCCTCGGAAAACAAACGGAGCATAAACAAATATATACTCGAAATGGCAAATCAGTTCTTGGAAGAGAGCATGGAAAGAACTCCGAATTCTTTCAATTCTCAGATCACTGAGACAACTGATGCATTAGATAAGCCTATCATATTACATTCAAAACCCTAACTCTTGATGAAACAATAAATAAACAAATAGAATGAGTATAAGACCCGATCCATGAAAATAAATGTCCTAAATGGAGGGAAAATAACAGAGATCGTGGAATTACCAGAGTTGCAGAGGCAAGGACCAAAGCAGATCGGATGAATGTGTTATCTCTGATTCGCGGCCGTCACAATCGAGTCTACTAGGGAGGGGTTTGTATGAATAGTGACCGTCCATCTTCGGTCGAGTAACGGCTGATCTCAACTGTACACGTCACAATTCCTGAATTGTTGTTTCAGGAGAGTTGTACACTGAGGTTGTCACCCGAGGGCATTTTCATCACAAATGTACAATCCTTGCGACAAGCATAACAATTCGGGGATGATTATCTAAAATTTTGATTGGCGTTTGGTCACGTTTTCTTATGTTTGTTTTAAAATTTATTTTTAAGTTATCAAACAAAAATAAATATTTTAAAATTTTATAGAAATGAGGATATTTAATAAGTTGTTTTTAAAAATAAAAAATAAAAAAATTATTTGGATAAGTTGTTTTGAAAAATAATTTTTTAGTTTTTATTTTATAAGAACATTATATATTTAATTTATATAGTATTAATGAAATTTAATTCAAGTCTTATAAAAAATGAAATTAGTTTTTTAATTGCAAATAAATTTTAAAAAATAGCTTTTTAGTAAAACATGAATGGTAATATTATAATAAAATCATAAATTATATTTTTTTTTATAAAAAAAATATATATATATATATATATATATATATATATATATATATATATATTATTTTGCTATATATTAAAAAATATCAATATTAACATTTCCATAAAAGTATAATTGATTTATTTTTTTAAAAAAATAATAATAATAATAATAATTTTAAAAAAATATTATTATTAATATTTTATTTAAAATAAATAACAAATAAGGTTTAACATTCTTATCAGTAAATAAATCAAATTTTTTTATTACATTTATGCATTTAATGCACAATTATCAACATAATATTCTAAAATATTTTATTTAATATGCAATTAATTAAATAGATTTTTTTAATTCTAAATTATTCTTAAAAATTAAAAGATGTATTAAGGATTTTAATGAAAAAGAATTATTAAGTTAAAGAAAATTCATTAAAACACATGTAATTTAAAGGACATATTTGAAGATTTTCCGTATTTTAATGAATCGTAATAAAAAAAATGATATCATGTTAAAAAAAATTTTATGATTTTTCTAATTATTTTATATTTATTAAAAATTAATAAAAACAATTTTTATTTATTCTCTAAAAACTTTTCCCCAAAAAAACAATGATAAAATAATTTTATAATTTTTTAAAAATAGTTTTTTATTTTTAAAAATAAAAAATTACTTTAAAATTACATAGTTAAACAAGCTTTGCAATGGAAGACGTGAGAGTGACAAATCTAAGTATGACCTTCGATCGCGATCAAGCCCGCACATAAACCATTGTAAATCTCAATTTTCACCTTGATCAATCATTAGGCACGCATTGGTGGAAGGTGCCTCCCCTAAGGCCTTGGTGTCATATCATTCCAGTCAAAAGCTAACAATAAATATATATGACCTTAAACATAATACAAAAAAATTTAACTTGATGCTACGAGTGCTTAAATGATTTAAGATAAGCTGGATAAAATCTTAATCCCCAATTCAAATGAGATGATTGAAGTCTTGGTTCTAATAATAGATATTAAAGTTAAAAATGATGTCTTAATTGTAACCATAACCATAACACGTAAATGTTTAATTGTAAAGAATCGATATTCCTTTTAGTTTTGTTTTGGAATTTTTTATTTTTTATTTTTATTTTGTAACTATGAGGCTTGATTTAGATTTTATTTTTTATTTTTCTCTTGGAGAAATACATGTCCTTGGAAATATTGAATAACAATAAAATAATAAATTAAAAAAATTAAAAATACAAATGAAACTAAAATACTTAAAAATTAAATATAATTGTGAGTGTTTAATTAGGTTGGTAATTTCAGACAAAATTCCTAAGTGTCTCCTAACTCGAATTTCCAATTCATTTTCGGATTACTTGACATTTGAAGATTAAGACTTTGCTAAAATGTTGAGGTATGTAGTCGAATGTGTGTTTAATGAATTCGAATAAACCCTGTTGAATTATTTTTTAAAATATTAGGGAAGTTGAGTAAGTTCCCTTGTTTTTGGATCAATCCAAGTGCATAGGGAGATCAATCCAACTTACACTTTTTTTTTTATGAAATCTCATCCGTTGGATCAAAAGCTTCCTTCATTTAAAAACCAAAAACTTGCTTCCTATTCTAGAGAGAAAGACATAGTAGTAGCCATCTCCTTTGGTTATCTTCTTCTTTCCTATTTTGGGGTGTTTAGTTGCCAAGAAATCCAACTTTCCTATTATTTTCCAGACCATTTTCAAAAGATTTTCTTGAAAAAATGATGGGTTGACTCTTCATTCATTCATCTCTCAATTTCTAGTCTATTTGGGTTAGGGTCAAAACCCAATTTCTTCTTGGATTCAAAAAAAAGTTGAGATCAAGTTTAACGTGGACTCCAAGTGTGCTCCAGAAGAAGAAGGTGAGAAGCTGAAAGTGGAAAGTATGAGTCAAGTGGTCCAAGAATGATTGGTAAGCTTAAGTTAAGTAAAACCTTATATTCAATTTTTATTCTTCATAGTAGATGTTTTGATCGATTGTAAGCCCAATTTTTTATCTCTTCAAAGGTTTTCCACATTAAAATTCGATGTCAATTGTCTCTTTCTCTCACTCTACTATTTGATTTATTTTCAATTTTTGATATCATTGGTTACTTGGGCATATATGTTGAATGAAAGAAATATAAGTTGAAATAAGCGTGATTATCCATTGAATATATTCAATAATTTTAATGATATCTTGTAGTAAATTGAAATGAGTTAAGGAGATAATTGTTCTTTTGAATTAATTTTGAGTGTTGAAACATTTGTATGTGAATTGAATTTATAAAATTTTTGGCAGAGTGTTGGTGCATGCATACTTGTTTATGAATTTTATGCTTTGTTAAAAAGTTGTTGGAAGAGAAGTTTATAGACATTGAGAATTTCTATAGTTAAGTAATCTTTGTTGGGAAATTTCTTTTATATAGTTTAACAACACCTATTCACCCTCCTACTAGGTGTAGTGTAATCCATTATTGATATTCACCTTTCAATAATTAAAACAAAAAAATTAAAAATAAAAATAAAAACAAAATAAAATATTGACTCCTATTGTATTTCTCTTTCACGATATATATATATATATATAATTAGCATACTTTACTAGTGAAATGAAAGTCAATATTTTATTTTTATATTTTTAGTTTTTTATTTTATTGTTGATGTCAATCAACAAAAATTTTATTCAATTTTACTAAAAAAAGATAAGAAGAAAAAGATATTTATATTATATAAAATATAAAATCATTATTAACTAAAACATTATAAATTATTTTATTTTTCACCTAAGGATTTTGTAGAATTTCTCCATGATGATTTATACCTCATATTATATAATATAAATTTATAATATATTTATTTATAAGATATTGTTATTAAATTAATTTTTTGATAATTTTATTTAATATTATCAAATAAAGGGTTATTTTAGGAAATAATTTTCTGGTTTACAAAAAAAAATGCATTTATTTTAAAATATTTTTAAAATAATGAAAATATACCTGATTTATAAAATTTAAATTTATATTTTCTATATATTTTTGAATTGGTGCCCCTACCAAAAGTGGCAAAACATGTAGCAACCATATTACATGTATACTTGACCCTTTAACAACATGAAATCACTATGGACTAGAATTTCAAATCATTTCCTCTTTAACTATTGCAAAGAAAATTTAGATTCTAGACATTAGATGATTGTCCGAAAAGACTTGTACCTATGGACTTCTAGAATATACTATCATGGCTCAAGCATAAGACACACAAAAATACATACCTCAAGCATTCATTACATAGCAACATTGAGTGGTCTACTATACTTGGTTATTTTTGTTGAGGGAGCAAAAATGATGGTTAGGCAGTAACAACGAAATAGACCATCTGGTAGGAATAAAGTTTCCTTAACTTGAGTTAACCAAATGACTAGAAATTCCATGGTTGCAAAATAATACTCATGTAAACGAGTCATACGTAGTATATCAATTACTCATGGAAACTAAGATAAGGGAAACTGTAGCGATTAGTGGCCAAAGGTGTAGTTTTTTTTAGTCAAAAGATCAAATAGGTATTGGGAAGTTAAAGAGAGAGATCTAAAGTATTTACTTGCCAAGGTTAAAGATTCTTTCACAATAATAACCACCACTCAATAATAATAATAACCTAACAAGAATGAACAATAATAATCGAAGAACATTCAACCAAAAAAGGGACATCAAATATAATGTGGAAAAACCCTTCAAATGGAGGTAAAAAAACCATGAAAAAAATTTCCTTCATTTCAATAAAATAGGGATACAATAACTTAGTCTTCACAGGTTTCTTCACCTTGAAAATATATAAAAATATCTCAATGCTTGAGGTGAAAATCTATCACTAAAAAAAAAAAAAATGAACTGTCATGACCCACTCCCAACCGTGTAGATATTGTCTGCTTTGGACCCAAATGAGCCCTCGCGGCTTTAAAACGCGTCTACTTGGTTAAGAGGAGTCTCTACATATATAGCATCAGGAACATTCTCCCATATCCGATGTGGGACATCACAAACACCCCTAATGCAGACACAACGTCCTCGATGTGTCTCATGGGATTGTGGGACCAAACAGACAAACACCCCTTACGGAGCCAAACAAACCCCCACACCGAGGTCAAGGATCGGCTCTGATACCATTTGTAACGACCCGCTCCCAACCGTGTAGATATTGTCCGCTTTGGACCCAAATGAGCCCTCACGGCTTTAAAACACGTCTACTTGGTTAAGAGGAGTCTCTACATATATAGCGTCAGGAACATTCTCTCATATCCGATGTGGGACATCACATGAACAAAAAAGAAGTCAATGAGAAATCATTCCACAAAAATTCCCAAAAAAAAGTTAATAAAGGAACTTGTAACTTCACCCTCAAGCCCTAGAACAATGCCTAGAAAACAACTCTGATTTTCTTTTCTTTTCTCAATCACCCCTTCTCATCTCATATGAAAGTGTATATATATATATATATATATATATTCGGGCTTAAGGAATACTCAAATATAAAATAGCCTAATAAATGGACTCATGGGTTAGGCAAACTTAGCCTAACAATCTCTCTTTCCAGTACATGAGGGAGGAATGCCAATTTATAACTCCATCACATGGAGTTCAAACTTATTGTCCTAATGCATAACTAAAACTTTTGCTTGGGAACAACCTTTGTCAACATGATTGAGGCATTCTTGTTTGTGTGAATCTTCTTCAACTTAGCCGCATTTTCTTCAATGGTACCCTTTAACCACTTGAATACCCTTTTTTTTTTCCAATGATTTTCTTTCTTTAGGAAGTTGTACCAACTCATAGGTTTCATTTTTCTACAAGAGATATATCACATCTTGCATAGCTCTTAACCAATTGCTATTATCCTCATAAGACTTGGCTTCTTGAAAAATTTATAGCCCATCTTCATCAATTACTAACATCTACTCAAAGAAAATATATCTAGTAGAAGGACAATGCTCTCTAGTAAACCTCGTAGCCTGGGGTACCAAATCCTCTTGTTGAAGTGATTGTTCCCCCAACTCTTATGCTCAATTGACTTCTGTGCAGGTATGTCACTTGCACTATCATCTCTTGGTAGCTCATCAATTTCCACTTCTTCATTTTTGAGTTGCTCTAATGATGAAGGAATTGGTACTAACTCAATGAAGTCATCACTTGTACCTTTGGATTGCTTAGCTTTGTCAAAATCTCTCAAGGTTTGATCCTCTTGGAATACCACATCTTTGCTTCTCACCTTTTCTTCTTGGTTGGATCCCACAATCTGAATCCAAACTCTTCATCACCATACCTAAGAAAGACATGTGGAACCACCTTATCATCACATTTGGATCTCTATTCTTTGGGAACATGCACGAAAGTTTTACACCTAAAAACTCTTAAATGGGAATAAGAAATATATTTTCCTATTCAAGCTTTCTTTAGACCCTCAAAGTGCAATAGACCTTAAGAAGATCTGTTTATAAAATAGCAGGCAATCTGAGCAGCTTCACCCTAAAACACCTTAGACAACTTTGTAGTCTTTAGCATACACCTAACCCTCTTAATAATGGTGTGATTCATCCTTTCAATCATACCATTATGTTGTGGTCCTTGTGGAGTATTATGGATTGTTTTCTCATGTCTTATACCAATCTTAGTGCAGTAAGTTTCAAACTCCCTTGAGGTGTACTCACCTCCATTATCGAACATGAGACACTTCAATTTTTTCTATCTTTCAACCATGACATGAAATTGTTGAAAATACTGAAAGACTTTATCCTTTGATCTAAGTAAATAAATTCATATTTTCTTGGTAGCATCATCAATAAAAATAACAAAGTATCTATTTCTTCCAAGAGTTTCCACATTCATGGGGCCACAAACATCAAAGTGTACCAACACCAACTTTTCTAACTTCTTCTTAGATTTGCTACTAAATGAAACTCTGTGTTGTTTTCCAACTAAACAATGATAACAAGAAAACAAAGATTCATTTTTACCAAAGGAATTAAGAACTTCTTTGCCAAAACTTGCAATCTTTTTCTCACTCATATGTCCCAACCTTTTATGCCACAACTCCAAGAAAATACCATTTATAGCATATAACTTATCATTACAAACTTTCCCTTGAGTCTTATACAAAGTGCAATATGTTTATCATTTTGTAACAACCAATGAGTCCTTAGTGAGCTTTCATTTGCCTTTGCTAAAGTGGCTTTCATAACCTTACTTATCCAAGACAAAACCTGACATCAGATTAAGGCATAAATATAGAACATGTCTTACATATTTCAATGTCAACTTACACCTCATATTGGTTTCAAAGCAAACATCACTCATCCCTATAATCTTGGATTGACTAGAGTTTCTCATCTTGATTGTGCTAAAGTCTTCAACTGTATGATAAAAAAACAACTCCAAGTGAGAAATAACATGGTAGGAGGCTGTAGTGTCTACAATTCTTTCATTGCCTTTGCTAAAGTGGCTTTCATAACCTTACTTATCCAAGACAAAACCTGACATCAGATTAAGGCATAAATATAGAACATGTCTTACATCTTTCAATGTCAACTTACACCTCATATTGGTTTCAAAGCAAACATCACTCATCCCTATAATCTTGGATTGACTAGAGTTTCTTATCTTGATTGTGCTAAAGTCTTCAACTGTATAATCAAAAAACAACTCCAAGTGAGAAATAACATGGTAGGAGGCTATAGTGTCTACAATTCACTCAACTCTTTGCCCATCTACATGCAAACACTCATTTGAGAGCATTAAAACTTCACCACCATTAGATATAGAAGTTGTGATATTTTTTTCATCTTCTTTTTCTTGATTCTACTCTATTCTATTTTTCCAAATTCGACAATTCTTTTTCATGTCCCTTTTTTCTACAATGGAAACATTTTATTTTATTTCTGGACTAGGACCTTCCCTTAACCTTGTCATGACTTTTCTGTCTTCTATTCTTGTTTCTTCTTCTACTTTTTATGATAATGGTTTGTGCATTTCTTATGTCATAAGTCTTCCTTTTTGTCTATTTATTGAACAAAATTCCTTTCATAAGCTTCATAGATAATGCACTATTTGGAATAGACTTACTAATGGTCACAACAAAAGTTTCCCAACTATCTGATAGTGAACAAAGCAACAAGGATGTTTGCATCTCATCATCCAAGGCCATTTTCATAGCAACTAACAAATTTACAATACTCTGAAAAACATTCAAGTGATCTGTCATTACTATTCATTTCTTTAACTTCATGTTCACCAACTTCCTTAATAAGAAAATTTTATTTCCAACAATTTTTTGTTCAAACACTGACTCCAATTTCTTCAAGAGATTATATAGACATTTGTTTCATTTGCCACATAATGACATGAGGATATATCAATCAATTGCCTAATATAGGCAATTGCCTTTTTGTTCATCTTATTTCATTCCAAATAAAAATTATCTTTGGGTCTGGCTTCTTCACCCTCAAGAGTATTTGACAAATCTTTGATAGTGAGAAAATCTTCCATTATGGACTTCCACATAACCCAATTTAAATTGTTAAATTTTACCATGGAGGTTGAGTTCGTTTATATTTTCATCCATTTTAAGAATAAAAGTTTTCACAACTAGGTTCTGATACCACTTGTTGGGAAGTTAAAGAGAAAAATCTAGAGTATTCACCTACAAGGTTAAAAATTCCTCCATAATAATACTACAAAAAAATAGGTTTTTAATGACGAATCTTTAGTCACGATCACAAATATAGTGACCAAATATATTATTTTGTCATGGCCAGGATAAAGTTGTGACTATATGTGTTAATCAAATTAGGGTGGAAAAAAAAACATGTTTAGTCATTGTGATTTTATCAACCGTCACCAAAAGGATTGATGAGAGGGTATTTTAATCACGAATTTATTTGAAACCATGATTATTTGTAAATTTATGGAGGGAAATTTTGGCGCCAATAATTTTAGTCACGGTAATTTTATCATCCGTGACAAAAAGTGTAACGAAAATGATGTTTTTAGTCACGGTTTTTTGTGAAACCGTGACTATATATATATATATTAACTTTTAGTCACGCCATTGATTGACCGTGACTGTAAGAGAACCTATAGTCACGAATTTCTCATGACTGTGACCAAATGCATAGAGCTTTATTTTAAATATTTTGAACCTATGGTCACAGTGTTCACACAATCGTGACCAAAAGTCTATTATTTATTTTAAACCATTTTTTGGGTTACCTATTATAATATTTTAGAAAATTTTATATATATATATATATATATATATATATCATAAATAGAAATTATCATTAATAGTAATAATCATAGTTCTTATTAATTATAAAAAGTTTAAAGTTATATTACTATTTTTTTAAGTTAAGAAACAAATTAGTGTGTTACCTATTTTTCTTTAATTAAAATTATTTAATTTCCTTGTTATGATTAATGTTTTAATAAGAAGCAAAATAAAGTTTAATATATTAGTTTAAAAATATGATGGTTCAATTTGATATTATTTGATATAAAGTTTAAATGCAAGTGAGTTAGCAAATTAAAAAACAATTACTAGTTTGATTTTATATATGATAAATAACTCTTATTATATTTAAAGTATCAATAGTCGTGATAACTAAATTTTACTATGAACAATTACTAGTAAAATTGTTTATAGTTTTATTTAATTTTCAATCATAAAATATTTTTTAATCTTTATGATTTTTGCAATACATAAACAATTTATAACTACAAAATAACATTCTTTGTTTATGATTAAAAATAAAAGTTCTAAACTTTTATAATTCTTAAATTTGTAAAATTAACAAATTTATAAAGTTAAAATTCATGAAAAAATATTCTTAAACGCACCATTCTTTGTTTATGTTTATTATATTTAGTACCAAATGGAAGTTTGAAATTCTGTTATCCAAATGTATGATGAAATTAAGCTACAAGCATATGGGATAAAGTAGAAATTAATATCATCAAATATGAAAAAATGATACCATACGGTAAAATAATAATAGATTGGTATAAGATATAAAGGGACACGTGGCTAAAAATAATGAAGACAGAGAAGGAGTATGATGCACATGTAACATTTCCTAGCACCTAAGACCCACAAAAATACTAATAAATTATAATTTTATTTGTGAAGTATTTTGACATTTTCAGAAACAATTATACAAAAAGGGTTTTTTAAAACATTTTTAAAAATTTGTTTGCGGATGTATTTTAAAATAAAAGTCGATTTAGAAACCTAAAATATTCTTAATATATTTTTTATGTTTTTAAATATGTTTTAAAAAATAAATTTTATATGTTATATTTTATTTTTAATTATTCTTTGTATTTATATAATTATTTTTGAAAATATCTTTTACTCTAATAAGTGAAAACAATTTAAGATAACTAAAAATATTAATATTTTTTAAAAAAAATATCTTATTTTTTGTTTTTAAGAACAAAAAATTGTTTCCCCTCTATGGTTTACTTACTTAGTTATTTATTTATTTATTATTAAGAATAAAAAACTGTTATAATTAAAAGCTCGTTAGCAAACACTACCTATACCTTTGAATTATTTTAGAAAAAGAACATTTTATATATGTGTGGACCTCGTGTTTCGGCTCATGCGTTTTCCACTAGATGGCGAGCTTGATTTTACTTTGAAAATGATTTTATTGTTTGAAAAATGACTTAGAGTTGTCACTTATTTTTGTTTTATTATTATTTTTAAATGGTAAACAAAATAAGAAAGAAAACCTTAAGTGCGACTCCTCATTTTGGAAAAGGTGATCTACAAAAAATCCGATCGGGCTCGGGAGTCAGGTTACTTATCGAGAAAGTACGATAAAGACCATAGCACTCCTCTAAGTCCCTAAAGTCGGGTCTCTACTAATAAAATGAAGCTGACATAACAATCAATAGGAAAATCAATGGATACTCGAGTCGATTATATACATATGGGAATCAGAACATGCATAGAGAATGACCATAATAGGAACGGATGCATACCTAGGCCACGAACGAGCGATGCGCTATTATAAAAACAAAGTCAGTGCACAATATAGAGTACGAAACATATCACATGCATCACCAAATAGAAATTAAAATTGTTCGAAAGAAAACTGGATTTTTGAAATTCATTTTGAAAATCGGAGTCTTAGAGATTATTTGAAAATTGGATTTTTAGAAATTAAATATAAGAATGAGAATTTTAGAAATTTAATTTGAAAGGAATTGGAAATTCAGATAACTAAATTTGGGAATCGGAATTTTGAAGAATTATTTAAAGACGGAATTTTAATAAATAAATAAATAAGTGAATAAATAAATGAATGGAATAATAATAATGATGAAATAATAATAAAGATTAGGTAAATAATTGCAAAGAAAAATAGAATTTTAGAGATTGGAGATTGAATTTAGAGATTGAAATTTTGAGAAATTATTTGGAGATGAGATTTTAAATATATGAATAAGTGAATAAATAAATGAACAAGATAATAATAATAATGAAAATAATCATTAAATAGCTGAATGTGAATAGTGGAATTTTTTAGATTTAAAATTAAATTTGGAAAACGGAATTTTGAAAAGTTGAACTTTAATTATTGGAATTTGTAAAATAAATTAATGGAATAATAATAATAATAATAATAATAATAATATTTAAACGAATGAACGTGAATAGTGGAATCTTTGAGATTGAAAATTAAATTTGGAAGTCAGATTTTTCAAGAATTGAACTTTAATGATTTGAATTTTTAAAATAAATAAATAAATAAATATGGAATAATAATAATAATAACAAAAATAATGGTTAAGCGAATGAACGTGAGTAGTGGAATTTTTTAGATTGAAAATTAAATTCGAAAGTAAGATTTTTGAATAATTAAACTTTAATGATTGAAAATTTTTAAATAAATAAATAAATAAATATGGAATAATAATAACAATAATAACAAAAATAATGGTTAAGCGAATGAACGTGAATAGTGGAATTTTTTAGATTGAAAATTAAATTCGGAAGTAAGATTTTTGAATAATTAAACTTTAATGATTGAAAATTTTAAAATAAATAAATAAATAAATATGGAATAATAATAATAATAACAAAAATAATGGTTAAGTGAATGTACATGAATAGTGGAATTTTTTAGATTGAAAATTAAATTCGGAAGTAAGATTTTTGAATAATTAAACTTTAATGATTGAAAATTTTAAAATAAATAAATAAATAAACATGGAATAATAATAATACTAACAAAAATAATGTTTAAACGAATGAACGTAAATAGTGGAATTTTTTATATTGAAAATTAAATTCGAAAGTCAGATTTTTTTAAGAATTGAACCTTAATGATTTGAATTTTTAAAAGAAATAAATAAATAAATATGGAATGATAATAATAATAAAAATAATAATGTTTAAACGAATGAATGTGAATAGTGGAATTTTTTAGATTGAAAATTAAATTCGAAAGTCAGATTTTTGAAGAATTGAACTTTAATAATTAGAGTTTTTTTTTTAAAGAAATGAATAAATAAATAATAATAATAATAACAAAAATAATGTTTAAAACGAATGAACGTGAATAGTGGAACTCGGAGATTGAAAATTTGAAAAGTTATTTAGAAATGATATTTTAAATAAATGAATAAGTGAATAGATAAACGAATGGAATAATAGTAATAATGATTAGGTAAATAATTGTGAAAATTGGGAAGTGAACTTGGGAATTGGAAAATTGAAGAATTATTTAGAGATGGAATGTCGGAAAATTAAATTTCGAAAACTGGAAACTCGAAAAATTATTTTAAGGATGGAACGCCGGAAAATTAAATTTCGAAAAGTGGAAAACCCGAAAAAATATTTTAAGAATGGAACGCCGGAGAATTAAATTTCGAAAAATGGAAACCCAAAAAATTATTTTAAGGATGGAACGCCGAAAAATTAAATTTCGAAAACTGGAATATTAGAGAATTACTTTGATATCCAAAACGTGAAGAAATAATAAAAGAAATATGGATTGTGGTGATCTTTAAGTGCACGTCTCCAATGTAATGCCCATAAACCCATTTTACATATTTTTTTCACCACCTGAGCAAACAGCTTTTGCATGAGGATTGATGAGTGGGTATTAAAAAATAATGACATGGGCAAGGTAATGGAATCAGCCACTAGCAGGAAATAAATAGAAAATGAAAATCCTACAGACCCATTTAATTCGACATCAAACCAGAAAGCAAAACCATGCATTAAACCCCATGATCCAAGTGTCACAGTAGGTGCTACATGAAATCTAGCATAGAGTTGCCCATCATCAACATGCTTCTTCACCATGCTTTCCAGAATGTCACCATCTCCAAGAGTAGCAACGCCTGGCATTCCTCCCGACAGCAAAATGAGATCGAAATCAGCACCAGCGCAGTCAGAAATTGGGGCATCCGCAACAATATCCACGCCTTGGCACGCGTCAACTTGAAGTCGCTTCCTCACAGGGACGACGATCATATTGACGCCATCTCGTCGGAGCTCATCAATGGTGATCACTACTTCCATCAACTTCGAGCCATAGCCGTTCGAAACCAAACCTTACGGGAAGATGCAACCATTGATGATGAGGACTTAGTGGAGGACTTGGTGAGTGGATGCTGGAAATTTTCTCTTGTTACCCACTTAATAAGCTCAGAGATGGATGAGAGACGACTCAGATATATAGCACTATCCGATAGAAGGTATCACAGTACAAGTAGTGAAAGATCTATAGATAAAGGCCAAACAAAAAGAGGGCTTCTTTTCGATACCTAAGGCCACTAGTGATGAGTGGAAGCTCTCATTTCTGTGCATGTTACCCTTGCCTTTACCTATCTCATTCTATATATGCAGACTACGCACTCCTCATGTGATTGGAAAGGTAGGTGTTGAATGCAACTCTAGAGCTTCTAATGAGGAAATAGAGGACCAGAAAAGTGGTTTCAACATATAAAGAGATAACGCAAGCATCATGTAACTTTCACGAGAATAAACAAAGATCAAACAAACAAAAATGAAGAACCAGCTTAACGTCTTAGACAATAAAAAATGGGCATCCCGAACATCAGAAATGAGTAAAATATGACTGTAAAAGTGAAGAACCTCAAGTGGGAGATGATCAAACCTGAATGCCTCCCTTGGAGCAAAATCGCTTGGTTCTCAATGAGCTGTAAACTCCCACCTTTGTCCCCTCCCGAAAGCACCAGAAAAACCCCTAGCTCCGTCTGGCGTCTCCCCTCCTTTTTCTCTTTCTCTTTTCCGTTTCTATCTTCCTTGGCAAGCTATTACTTACTTTCCTGTTCATCCCATCAGCAAGTATGGTCGGCCATCACCCCCTTGCTGCTGCACTTCCCATGCAGTCGGGATCCACGCCTAGAGAGGGGGGCCCCCACTCTTAAAAAAATGCAATGAAAAAATGAACGAAAAGAAACCTCAATTCTCCTTGGGCCCTCACCTTCACAGGGGTCTACAATATGATAAATAATAGGTTTTATAATAAGATAAGTTATTATAAGAAGATTTTATTAAATTTTATCATCATTAATATTAACATCATTAAGACCAATTATTTCTTTTTTTAGTAAACTTAAATTTACTAAACATGTTTAACTATTAAAATTTTAAAATATAGAACTTGATAAATTTCTAATATAAAATTTTAAAATTTTAAAACTTGATAAGCTTGGTAAAACTTTGAAAATAACAATTTTAAAATATAAAACTTGATGATTTTCTCATAGATAATTATAAAATTTTAAATTTTAAAACTTGATAAAAAAATTTAAAATAGAAAACTTGATAAATTTCTAATAAAAAATTTTTAAATTTTAAACTTGATAATTTTAAAACTTGAAAAACTTGATAAAACTTAATAAAAATTTTAAAACAACACTTTGAGTAAAACATTGAACTTTCAAAATTAATTTTAAATTTTAAAATAATTTTAAATTTTAAAATTTTAAAATAATTGTAAATTTTAAAAACTTGATAATTTTAAATCTTTAAAAACTTTCAACATTAATAGATCTGAACACAGAACAATAACAGTAAAATTAATTTTTTTTTTCTTTTTTGTGTGATTAAAAACACATGTGATAATTATAAAATATTCAATAGATAAATTGGATAAAATAAAAAGACAAAGCAAAAAAAAAAAATCAAGACATCAAATTTTTTATTAAAAAAAAAAAACTCTACTATGAAAAAAAACCATTAGACTTAATCCGGTTCAAATCTTTCACTATGAAAAATAATGAAATAATGAACCATGTGGGTATATAAAAACTCTACTATGAAAAAAAGCCATGAGATTTGATAGTAACCCACAACCAACATTTTAACCATTGAATATAAAGCCTCACATAACTTTCCTAATTGAAAAATAATGAACTTCCAATATAACATTTTAACCATGTGGGTATATAAAATACACAACTAACATTTTAACCATTGAATATAAAGTCTTTCTCTCTCCTGCCAACAAAACCTACCCATTTTCTCTTCCTCTCCAAAACCCACGACCATAAAACCCACAAAACCTACCCACAACCCCCATTGCTTGGAGAAAGCCATTGCCGGAAAAAGCTTATGGAAGTCATGCCGAAGAAGCCCCATGGAAGCTATGGTCGGTAAAGTTGAAGCCACCTCCAAGAAACTCCCGTAAAAATCATTTCTCTCTAGGTTTTGGTGAGTTTTGGGAATTTTTTTTTTTTTTTTGGGTTTTTTTAGTTAGTATTTTGGAAATGTTTGTGATTAGGTTTGAGATTCTATTGTTATTGGGTTTATTTCCATTGTTATAGGGTTTTGGTGCTTTTGGAAAAACCACACTTAATTACTTCCCAAGGTACAATTTCTCTCTAGTTTCTCTCTATTTTTTCTATGATTTAATTATGATTTCCATTGCAAGTGCACACCAGATTTCTCTCTTATTTCTCATAACAGAAAACCACAATTTCTCTTTAAGTTACTATTGCATAATGAAAGAATTTTTCTTTTGTGTGTGTTGCATTCTCTTCAATTGTTAGGTGTCCAATCCAAATTTGACTGGTTTTCAACAAAGTTAGCTTCATTAATTCATCTTTTTGTCTATTTCTATGTGTTGTTTTTTCTTTATTTCTTATGGAATTTGATTTTGCTTTGAGTTTTTGTAGCTTTGGGAACTCATATTACCAACTATCTAAAATTCATGATATTTTAAGTAGATAAAAAAAATAGAAAGTAGACAAAAAAAATTATAATTTAAGAACTATTAATTATATAATAAGAGATACAAATAATTATGGAAAAGTTCTCTAACATCCTCAATTAATAAATAAAATCTTTCTAATTCCCTTATGATTTTATATCTTATATTATTAATTGACATTAACAATAAAATAAGAAATATTAAAAATATAATTAAAACTAAAATACTTAATAATTAAATACAATTAAAATAAAAAACTTAAAAATTTTAAAAATAAAATAGCATATTTCATTATATTTCCAACTCTTTGTTGATATCTCTATTTTTACTAGTGTGCTTTAGTGAAGGTTTATTTTTATATTTTTAACTTTAAATTTTTTTTAGTTTAAATTATATTTTTAATTTTTAAAATTTCTTATTTTATTTATCTTAAACCAATTCTCACTCTAACAAGTAAAAGAATCATTTAAGGAAATAATTATATGACTTATGAAAAAATGCATTTCAAAATATTTTTAAATGAATTATTTATAAAATTGGGTTTATTTTTTATTTTGTATATATTTTTAAAAATAAGTGAGTCAAAACCCACTTTTCTTTAGAAAAAAAAAAGAGTTTGAATTGAATTTAGGTAATAAATTAGATTAGATAAAACTTCATATACGTGATTTATTAAAATTTTGACCGAATACATTTAATTTTCATTGATTCCAAATTCCTTTAATATATACATATATATAATTTTATTTTATTTTTGATAAAGTTTGAGTTGGCAATCAACCAGACCCCTAATCCACATGAGCTACATGTTACACCCACTAATGCTGAGTTGGATATAGGCCCTGAATCTGCATATATATTATAATCTAAAATTTATGATATTTTAAGGAAATAATTATATGACTTATGAAAAAATGCATTTCAAAATATTTTTGAATGAATTATTTATAAAAAATTGGGTTTTTTTTTTATATATTTTTAAAAATAAGTGAGTCAAAACCCACTTTTCTTAAAAAAAAAAAAAAAAAAAAAGTTTGAATTGAATTTAGGTAATAAATTAGATTAAATAAGACTTCCTATACGTGATTTATTAAAATTTTGATCGAATACATTTAATTTTCATTGATTCCAAATTCCTTTAATATATACATATATATATATATAATTTTTATTTTTTTATTTTTGATAGAGCTTGAGTTGACAATCAAACCCCCAATCCACATAAGCTACACATTACACCCACTAATGATGAGTTGGATATAGGCCCTAAATCTGCATATATATTATAATCTAAAATTCATGATATTTTAAGTAGATAAAAAAAAAAAATAGAAAGTAGATAAAAAAAAAATTATAATTTAAGAACTATTAATTATATTGTATGTACCTTCATGAAAAATAGATGGAGAAAATATTTTTTTTTTTAATCTTTGAATTCTCAAATATAATTTAAGAACTATTAATTAAACCATGCTTGACTTTAGTGAAATATTTACATTTTTAATTATTGTCAAAAGTAAAAAATAAAAAATAAAAATTTTAAAAGTGATACAAGTAAAATCTATTCTCAAATTTATATCTTTCTTTTTATGATTTAATTTATAAGTTGTGTCTTTTTTTATTTATTTAAAATAAAGTAATTAGTTTTTAAAGTTTAAAGATAGTAAACTTATATAATATTTTTAATTAAATATACTCTCAAATAATATCCTACTTCCAAAATAACTTCCCAACAAAAACCATTTTTTATTAAAAAAAAAAAAAACAATATCAAACCTATTCTAGAAAAAGAATAGGAATATTTAGAAAATTTTTGTTTTGTTTCATCTTATTCATACCTTACCCTTTCATTACTTCATGATCTAAGATATGTATATGTTGCATCTATTGTGAGGTCTTATCTATGATTTTATATTTTATTATTCTTATATGTGTACTAACTCTCGTTGATTTTATGCAATAGAAATATTAGTAATTCATTTATATTAATTATCGAATGTGTTAGTCTCATTGTGTGTTTTTATCTATTTCTTTTCTAATATTATTTGTCATTAATTTTATCACTTACTCATTTTCATTTTAGAAGACCCTAAAATTCCCAATCAAGTATCCTTGCTTGACAAATAACATTTTTATCATATATTAAAAACATATAAGTTGTAGACATGTGGATATGATTATTTATTGTGGTCATATTCAAGTTTTCAACCTATATGTTTTGTATATGATTGGTAGAATTGTCTGCAAATGATGCTTGAATTGTCCGTTTGGACAATTTGAAAATAGATAATATCTATGAAATCACACGCTTATACTTTAGCATATTAATAAGATTTGACAGTGATTCCCTTTGTTCTCTGGGTGTATATTTGGACAAGGTGACATATTGTTAGCAGCTTAGTTAAGCTAACTAATAGTATGTTTATACCTTAGCCAATTTGTGTACTTGGAGAACTATGGGGAAATGCTACCAAAATTTTATCAAAATGAAACTAAGCATGTTAGTGATTGATTCATAGGGATTATGTATTTCTAAATGAGATAGGAACCACTACCAAATATAGGAGTTTGAGATGATAAAAAACATATCACATTCATTATAAGTTGATATGAAGATTCATTGTTATGCGATTGAAGGGTTTAATTTGCGGAAGTACGAGAAAAATGCCAATAGATAAGAGTTGGATGGAGAAGTCAAGAGTAAGTAGTGAATATCATAAAGGAGTTTTGGAGTTCTTAGATTTTGCCTTTAGCAATGCACCTGGAAAATAAATGTTCCCATGTCCTTGCATTCGTTGCAATAATTGTGTTATGCAGAAGTGAGAAATCATGTATGACCATTTGTTAGACAATGGGATAGCTAGAAATTATGTATGATGGTTGATGTATGGGGAATATGAGTTTTGTGAACCTACGAATACTAGCACTAATGAGTCTGATATGCATGATGAGATGAAAGAAATGTTAAATGATGCATTTGGAATGTCAATGCCAAATGAGGAATCTGAACGTAGTCCACATGTGCATGAGGAGTTTGAAAAACCAAATAAGGATGCAAATAAATTTTATAATTTGTTAAGAGAGGCAGATCACGAACTATATCCAAGGTGTAAAAAATTCACAAAGTTGTCTTTTATCATAATATTATTTCATATGAAGTGTTTTAATGGATTGAACAATAAGCCTTTTACAATGTTGTTTGAATTGTTGAATGAGGCACTTCCTGAGGGTGAGACATTACCAAGCAACTATTATGAAGCAAAAAAAATACTTTGTGACCTTAGCCTTCATTATATCAAAATTGATGCATGCCCCTTAGATTGCATGTTGTATTAAAAAGAGCATGCAAATGCAAATGAGTGTGTTGTTTGTGGTGTCTCCAAATGGAAATCAAGTGATGATCATTCTACAAATGAGTTCACTAAATTAGTAAAGAAAAAGAAAATTCCTACTAAGGTTTTGCGTTATTTTCCCTTAAAACTAAGGCTTCAAAGGTTATATATGTCATCTAAGACAACTTCTCACATAAAATAGCATGTTGATGGTCACATGGAAGGTGAGATGATGAGACATCCAATGGACTCTTTAGCTTGGAAAAACTTCGATAACCTGCACCCTTCATTTACACTAGAACCTCGAAATGTTAGGCTCGGTTTAGCAAGTGATGGGTTCAATCATTTTGGGCATATGTCAATTTCATACCGTATGTGGCATGTGGTTCTTATTCCATATAACTTACCACATTGGATGTGTATGAAACAAACATTCTTCATGTTGTCACTACTTATTTATGGTCCAACTGCACCTGAGAATGACATTGACATATACTTACAACCATTGATGGATGAGTTGAATGACTTATGAGAGGTTGGAGTTGAAACATATGATGCTTCAACAAAGCAAAATTTTTGTATGCATGCAACTATATTATGGACCATCAATTATTTTCCTGCATATGCAAATCTTTCGGGTTGGATTACTAAAGGGAAATTTGTTTGTCCTATTTGTAACAAGGATTGTTCTTCATATCGATTACAAAACGGACGGAAATGGTGTTACATGGGTCATCGTCGATTTTTGCCGATTGATCATAGATTTCGACGTGATAAAAAGTACTTTGATGGAAATGAAGAGCATAGAGCAGCACCTAAACAATTGTCTAGGGAAAATGTTCTACATCAATTAGATGGAATGGAACATATTACTTTAGGGAAGACATCAAAAAATAAGATGTTAGCAAAAAGAAAAAGGAAACTTGTTGAATTTGAGCACAATTGGAAAAAAAAAAAAAAGCATTTTTTCCAATTGCCATATTGGAAAACCCTCATTTTGCGTCACAATTTGGATGTAATGTATATTGAAAAGAATATATGTGACAGTATAGTTGACATCTTGTTAAGTATCGATGGTAAATTGAAGGATAACTTCAATAGTCGTCTTGACTTGCAAGCAATGGGTATCAGAGATCAATTTCACCCCATACAAAGAGGGAATAGGATTATATTGCTTGCTACATGTTATTCACTAACTTCAAATGAAAAAAAAAAAAAAGAATTCTGTAAATTTTTTAAAGAAGTAAAGGTTCCAGATGGTTATGCTTCTAACATCTCTCAGTGTGTACAAGTGAATGAAAGAAAGATATTTGGGTTGAAGTCTCATGATTGTCATGTTCTCATGCAACAACTCATTCCACTTGCAATTCAAGGAGTTCTACATAAGAATGTTTGTGCTGTTATAGTTGAACTATGTAGTTCTTCAAACGGTTGTGTTCTAAAGTGTTAAAGACTGATCAATTAGAGCACCTTGAGAATGACATAATAGTCACACTTTGCAAATTAGAAAGAATATTTCCTCCATCATTCTTTGATATTATAGTGCATTTACCTATTCATTTTGCAAGTGAGGCAAAGGTCGCTGGACCAATGCAATACCGATGGATGTATCATATCGAGTGGTATGTTCTCATTCAATTAATCTTATGTATATTAGGTTTCGTATAGTTCATGAAACAAATCTATCATGTTGTGGAATGATAGGTATTTACGTACATTAAAGTCTTATGTCTGTAATAAGAGTCTTCCAAAAGGTTCTATTATAGAGGGTTACATAGCAGAAGAATGTACAACCTTTTGTTCAAGATATTTGCATGATGTTGAAACGAAGCATGACCGTGAAGAAAGAAATTATGTCATTGAAAATAACATAACAAATGGTGGAGAGTTAACCATTTTTAAATGCATGAGACGTACAATAGGAAAGTCAACATCTCGTATTCTTAGCACAGAAGAATGGTCCCAAGCACATTTATATGTGTTGACTAATTGTGAGAAAGTGACGTCATATATTGAGTAAGACACTTATTTGAATAAAACTTTATATTAATTTTTATACAAAAATTTAATTTTGGTATTTGTGAGCATTATAATTAATTTTTTCTTTTTTATCAGAGAGCATAAGCAATCTATAAGAGTTAAGTCTCGTATTCGTGCACGAGATGTAGATTTGATTCATACAAGAGAATTCATTAGTTGGTTTGAAGAACGTGTAAGTTCATTCAGTACATAAATTGTTTTATTATCTAATACACATGTATGTATTAACATCTTATATTTGAATCTATAGATTATACAAATGCAACATGAAGGTCCAATTTCTGAACACATACTATCATTGTCTCGTAGACCAAGTACATCAATTACATGTTATAGAAGATACATTATTAATGGGTTCAAATTTCACACAAGAGAACGAGAAAATGGGAAAAGAAAAACTCCAAATAGTAGAGTTGTTGTAACCGCAGAGGTATCAAGTTTTGCAAGTGCAAGAGATAAGAACCCAATTCCTAGTCATGTTTCTTACTATGGTGTGCTAACTGATGTAATTGAGTTACATTACCTTGGTGGAAATAGAGTTATTTTATTCAAGTGTGACTGGTGGGATGTAATCAATAATGGCAGGGGAATAAAGAAGGATGAATATGGGTTCACGTGTTTGAATTTTGAACGTACCGTATGCACAGATGAACCATTTGAGCTTGCATCTCAAGTAAAACAAGTCTTCTATGTTCAAAATTCAAATGAGGAAAATTGGCACACCGTTGTAGAGATACAAACTCGAGGGGTTTATGATATGAATCAGAAAGTATCTACTAATGATCCAGAGCCATATCAACAGCTTATAACACTTCATAGTCAACGTAATGTGCATGAGTTGATCGAGAATGATTTAATCAATTGGGATAGAAATGATATTGCAGGAGAAACTATCCAAACTGATGTTCTACTATCACGATAAGAAAACATTGTTGAAAAAAATAATGAATTCATTCATGATGATGACATAGATGATGTGTAGTTAATAATATTGGTAAGTACATAAATATATATTTACCAGATATACAAATTGTAATTTATTTCATATTATTTATGTAACTTATTTTGTATTACTTTTTCTAATTTACTTTATTATGTAGGAAATGTCGCATCGAAGAGGAAGAGTACAAATAGTGTCTCCAGAAGATGAGTTGGACAATCTACAACAACTTTTAGACATACAACATGTTGCAACTACTACTCCTAGTAGTTCTTATCCTTCTGATTCTTCAGATCCTTCTATTGTTGGTATGATTAAGAAGATTATGTTTAACTTTACATATGATGAATGTGTTTACATATGTTTAATTTCTTGAATGATAGGTTTTTAATGTTTAATTTTATACAAGATGAGTAAATTATGTTTCTTTCAATTTCATTATTACTCTTAATAGGTTCATCCTCTAGCAAAAAGAGGACACGTGGCCCAACACGTAACTTAGATTTACTTAGTATGAAACCCGGGGAAAAAAAAAACTACACGATTCAATACCAGAGGGCAAGTTGTTTATGATGGAAAAGGGAAAAGATTGTCAAGCTATATGGGAACATTGGTGCGATCTCAACACAATGTACCCATCCAAGTTCAAGATTGGAATCATGTTAGTGAAGATGTGAAGGAAAAGATTTGGGCCTTAGTATTGGTATATGCTAGTTACTATTCAATCTAAATCGTAATGTTATTGTTTAAAAATGATACCTCTTATTAATACATGACATTTTAATGCAATACAGGAAAAATATGAACTAGAAGAAACATGTAAGAGCTACATTCTTCAATGTTGTGGAAATTTGTTTAGAAGCTATAGAAATAAAATGAAGGCCAAGTATTATAACCCTTATAATACAGATGAGGAGAGATTGTGCCATCGACCTCCACACTTATCCGATGATGATTGGAGGTGGCTCATCCACTTTTGGGGTACACCTGAGACCAAGGTAAAGATAATGTTCTTTTCTTGATAATGTATCTTATGATACTCATATTCACATACAATGATATTTATTAGTTATATCTAACCTAATACTTCATGTATATAACTTTTATTATGTTTCTATTACCTATATAGGTGACTTGCTATTTTTTAATTGATGTAGGATATCTCAGAAAAAAAACAAGGCAAATAGGGCAAAGCAAGTGATAAAGCATACATCGGGATCAAAAAGTTATGCTCAAATTCGATATGAACAAGTTGGAAATTTATTATTAATATGATTTGTTTGTACATGAATAATTCATCATAAATAACTCAATTTTTTTACTTGTAAGAATAGGCACAAAAGAAGGAGGATCGAAGTGAGCCCAATAGAATTGACATGTTTGCCCTGACACACACAAGAAAATATGGGACGTTTGTTGATGATCATTCTAAGGAGATTATGGTAATGAAGTAAATAAATTTTATATACTTGTATTTCAATCATAGCCTCATACTAAATTATTTTAAAAGTCTAACAATTTTTTTTTTTTTTTTATAATTTCAGGATTAATTTCAACAATTACTATCACAACCTGAAAGGACATCTTCTTCTACTTCTGCATCATCTGGAGCATCTCATCTGTATCATCTACATTTGTAGTATCTACATATGTAGATGAGATATATACTCAAGTCATGGGTCCAGAGAGGAATGATCGTGCTCGAGGGTATGGATTTGGTCCTACTCCTACCTCAGTCTTTGGTTCTACTAGTAGAAGGCGATCAAGAGCTATTCTTTCAATACAACTTGAAAACGCCCAAGAGATGCTAATAACTGCAGAACAAAAGTTTACAACTGCAACTGAAGAACTCTCACATGTGAAAGAAACATTTGAAGAGAGGTTGATAGAAGTTCAAAGGAAGACACGAGAAGAAGTGAAAGAAGAGTTTGAAGAAAAAATGATGGAAATGCAAAGAAAAATGCAAGCACAAATTCAAGAATAAATTATGCAAATGATGCAACAATTTCAGCAAAAGCAATAGAAATTTGAAGATTTTGCTACATCTTTATATGATATATTCTCTTAACTTTTTTGAATATTATGCTACTAATTTATATGATAGATTCTTGATTGGAGCCAAAATATGTGCTCTAATGGCACATGTTTGATATGATTTGTGCACCAAAGGACATTCAAATCACTCAACTTGACCTAAATCAATGCTAAGGCCCTAGCCATGAGTTTAATCTATACTTTGGAGATTTATCTCAGGTTCAAGGGAAGAAAATTGTGCAAATTGAATTACTTTAGATTTTGAAAGATCAAGAAATGGCTAAATGAGGAAATAAGTGAGTCAAGACTCATTGAACGTAAGGAAAGGTAAAAAAAGGATATCATGAGGTTTGAGGATGATAAATGACCATTATGGAGTAAGAAAGAAGGCAAGAAAGCATGGGAAATGAGGCATGAAGAAAGATTCAGCTGCATGGAAATTTAGAACTCAAAAATCTGATGGCATTATATACTCTGACTTTGAGGAAAAATTTGGAGCATTTTATGGAGTCCATTATATACATATTATATATCGTTTCGAAGCTCAGGAAGTCAAAAGTCCAACGCTTTAAACGGTTTGCAAATCGAAGCTGAAATGAAGAAGTTATGGCCATTTGAAGACAACTACACCAAGTTGGAGGGTCATTTCGAAATGATTTCGAAATTCAACTTATGATTTCAAAATTCAACTTATGAATTCGAAATCCACTTCGAAATGACACCAATTTCGAATTCACCCACTGCCACTTTGATGTTCCGCCTCTTCTACCTCGGGAATTGCATCTAAAGCACTCCATCCGCCCTAGGTGGACCCTACACGACTAGAAATCACCATTTTATTATTTTTTAATCATTTTTAGGAAATTATTTTGTAATAAGTGGCCAATGAGAGTGTGCCACATGTTAGGTAATTGAGGATATTATATAAACTCTCTCAATTCTAAGTTTTAGGGATCTTAGATTTTTTTCTAGAGAGTTTGACATTAAAGGTGGAAGAAGATAAGAACTTTGGTTTGTTTTCTTTTTCTTCGTTATTGAATATATTGTTTTTAGTTTTTTTTGATTCAAATTATGGATTTTTACCCTATTATGGATTGTGAATGTGACATCACCCCCATGAAAGGCTAAGAGCCAACTTGGGGCTTGAAGCATGAAAACCTAAGGGCTAGGAAACCTATAGGGACAATGGGTAAATTATTATAATAATGAGATTAATTATTGGTTGGGTGACAATTTATCATTTTTTTTTATCCTATCCTTATGAGTTCGTTTAGGGAATGATACGATAGGTTATTAATTGATACTAGTGATTCTTGGAATTCTTGATCATTAGTTATCCTTGTCTTACCTACCGTTATTTGCCCCTAAACAAAGCTATAAGGAGTATGAAGAGTTAAAAAGTCAAATCTTAAATTGATAATCAATCTCATTCATTTGATGGTTTTAGGAATCTGTTTTAAAAAACAAAAATTAGGTTTCGGATGCAATTTTGAGTTATAGAACTCAACTTGATCGCGAGTAGCCAAGGATCCCAAAAACCCTAAGATCGTATTACTTAAAATACCCTTGTTTTCTCTAATTTCTATACCCTAGGTTGGATTGTGGAAAACCCCAAACTTGAATCAATTGAATTTAAAATCAATATTCATTTTCTCTTATTAATTTAATTTCTTTTACTTAGTTTCACATTATTCACATATTGTTTTTCACTTAAGGATTTAAACAAAAACAATTCATTTATTTAAGTATTGACAATTTTCATAAGTCAGTCCTTGAGAACGATACCCGGAATACTACAAAAGCCGTAGTGACTCTTTCTCTAGTTTTTCTTTACCAGAGTTACTACGTAAAAAGGCTAAGTATTTTGGTACAATAGAAAATTTTCGGTCAATTCTCCTAACTTTTTTTGCTTTCTATGACTATTATGTGATATTTGGTTGGTTGATTTGTTATATTATGTTAGAATGTGAAACTAAATTTGAATCTCTTTGTTTTTTGTTTGTTTGGTTTTTTTTTTTTTTCTTATATTATGTTTTTTTTATTTAATGACTTATATTGATATATAAGTTTTTAACTAGCTTAGAATAATTGATTGTAATATATTGAAATTGTTTTAATTGTTTAATTGCATATACAGGTCTAAAATGAGTTTGTTTGGGTTTATAACAGGTTTGGGAAATTTGAATTTATAAAAAATAATGTCAAAATATAATAAATTTTAGTCACGGCCAGTAAAAAATTGTGACCATAAGTGTACTTTTAGTCACGATCAAAATGAACTATCACCAAAATTTGGGGATAGGCAGCGATCATATGATTAATTTCAGTCACCGTCATTAATAGTCGTGACCATAAGTGGACATTTTGTCATAATAGACATAATGATTAGTCACTGTCACTTAATTACCGTGACCATATACCTATATTTAGTCACAATTAATGAATTGACCGTGACCATACGATTAGTTTAGTCACGGTTAGGGCATTGATCGTGACCATAAGTTTACATTTAGTCACGGTAACTTACTTGACCATGACCATAAGCTTACATATAGTCATGGTCGATAACTTTACTCGTGACTATAAGTGTACATTTAATAACGTTCATTATTTGACCATGACTATAGGTTAAACATATAGTCACGATTTATTACCCAATCGTGACTAAATCAACTTAATAAATAGCAAAGTATTCTGAACTTTTTGGTCACAGTTTTTGTATGGTCATCACATAAAAAAGAAATCATATGGTCACGATCACTTAGGAAATTGTGACCAATACCTTTAGCTACGCCTCATACTATGATGTTCGATCACGGTTTCATAAGACCACGACAATAAGTTTTGGTCATGGATATATAAGATTTGGTGACGGTTGGAGACCATCACCAAAAATCCTATTTCTTATAATAATCACCACTCAATTATAACAACAACCTAACGAGAACGAACAATAATAATTCAAAAACATTCAACCAAAAAAGGACCACCAAATATAACTTGAAAAAACCCTCCAAATTGAAGTAAAAAATCATGGAAAAAAATTCTTCCACTTCAACAAAATGGGGTACAATAATTAAGTCCTCACATGTTTCTTCACCTTGAAAACTAATATAAATATCTTAATGCTTGAGGTGGAAATCCATTGCTCAAAAAACAATGAACAAAAAGAAATCAAGGAGAAAACATTCCACATAAATTCCCAAAAAAATGTTGATAAAGAAACTTGTAACTTCATCCTTGAACCCTAAAACAATGTCTAGAAAACAACCCTGATTTTCTTTTCTTTTCTCAATTACCCTTTGTCACCTCATATATATATATATATATATATTTGGGCTTAGGGAATACCCAGAATAAAATAGTCTAATACATGGGCTCATGGGTTAGGCAAACTTAGCCCAACAATAGGTGGTGAACATTTAGACGTGTGTTTGTTTTATGGATATGGATGATGACCAGTTTAGATTCCTGAGGGAAACTACTCATTGAAACCACAAGATTTATGGGAATAAACATATAGTGATCTACGATTAGCTTAGTGAAAAAGAGGCTCACATATCGATCATGAAAGCAACCTCCTTTGGATTCTCCATGGGGTATGCATTCTATTGTGCTTTCAAACTCTACTACTAATTTGAATACTATAGGTTTCCCCTTTTTTTCAAGCTCTATAACTGTTGATACGATTACTGCAAGTGTTATTTGATAGGAAAGGATAGAGCCATTTTTGGGTGGGAATCAGACTTTTCGCTAGATTCCCACAAAGTTGTGATCCAAATTCCATTGTTTTAAAATTATTTTTTTTTTATTAATTTTTATTTTTTTTATCAAAGTTGTGATCTAAACATTTTAATTTTTTTTTTTTTATCAATTTACTATTTTTTTACATATTTTTTAAAATTATTTTAAAAATATTTTTCTTTAATCTCTCTATATTTTTATTTTGTGTTTAAAAATTAGTGAAAACAATTTTTATTTCTTCTTCAAAAACTATCTTTTATTTCATTTTGTTTTTAAAAATTAAAAATATAAAATAATATAATTTTTAAAAAATAATTTTCTTATTTTAAAGACAAAGAATTATTTCTTAATCAAACCTCCAGAAGGCTCCAACCCATTTTTTTTAGCTAAATGACGTTCAGCCTACGGATTATTTTCCTGCCGAGTTTTCAACAAGAAGAACCCCGGCCTTCTATTTTCTCACGAGTTGTGGGCTTTGGGCCTTGATCCACGAGACATTCGCAACCTGAATGCGATCAAGAGCTGGTCCTGACTCCTAACCATTCTCTTCTCTCACAACTCATGAGTCAGATACTCAGATCCCTCTGACTGTCTCTCTCCGTTTCAGCAATCTCAGATCATCGCCATAATCGTGAACCGGGTTGGTTCTCTCAGCTATCAATCCAAAATTTGGAATTGTACTTAAAGTCATGGTAAGAAACATACTCCTGCTAGGTCTTTCTCTCATTTCTTGTTTCATAATCACAGCCGTTAGCTTCTTCAAATTCCCCCACAGACCAGACTAGAATACTTCTATTTTTGTGTGTTTCTCCATAACCCAAATTAGCCCGTTTCCATGCATTCCTAAATGTATATATATTCATTTTATAGATCCATCTCAACATTTCACTTAAACACGTTTCATTTAGAAATCTATCTAAAATTTGGGATATCAAACATCCTCTTCCTAACCAAATTGCATATATAAATTATCTAATCCTTAATGAAAACCAGAGTTATTCGCGCACCCAGTTCAATGAAACTAATAAGATTGGTGAGTGTTGACAACATAGCTAAATTTATAGGGTTTCTGGTTATAGTGTTGAAGTCTGAGAATAGGATATGTTGACAGCATAGCCAAATTAATTAGAATTTCATGCATTTTTATTCTTTGTGTTTTATTTGTCGTTGCTGCCTCAGTTCATACTTTTTAATTTATGAATGAACCACCTATGATGCTTGATGAGGATTCCTGCCAATATCTTTTGAGGATTTGATCTTACTCTGTTAACCTTAATACCTGTGTTTTCGTAAGAAATACATCACTGTAGGGATAAATGTAATGTCTTATGCCTCTACGCTTGTTTCAGATTCACTTTGTGCTTCTCATTAGTCGACAAGGAAAAGTGAGGTTGACAAAATGGTATTCACCTTATTCTCAGAAGGAAAGAACTAAGGTTTGTTTTTCTATTTTTATTTTCTGCAAAATCTAATAGATGATTTCACCTTAGTTGGGCAACTTATTTATATGACTTGTTCAACTTGTGAGAATGAGAATATGAAGCAATTATTACTTTTTGTAGCCTTTTCACTTTGGTCTGCTAGTTTTTCCATATAATTATTGTGGATGTTTGTAAGTTTCAAGTGTTGTAAAATATTTTTTTATACATTCAGGGTAGTGAATATGTATTTACTATTTAGCACAAGTACAATACAAAACAAGAATTTTCCTTCAGAGTGTTATAATTGTTTTTTTGGCACAACCAGGGCAGTTTATATATGCTTTACTATTTAATCACACAATTATCAATGACTTTCTTCTCCTTTCCATTCTACGTTTTCCTTTGCTGTCTAGGGTATAGTGAGTTGTTATTGTGCAGTTGGAACATGATGCTTATTGTTTTTTGAAATTTGCTTAAAATGCAGTTAGCTGATAATTCCAAGGACTAAGGTCTTGTACATGAACATGTTCAAATGTATATAAATAGATGAAGGCAATATTATTTATTAGCGGATCTAAGATAGGCTTATCGTGTGCGTGTGAGTGGTAGGGGTGTTGGGGGAGGGGGGGTTGGTATTCCAAGGGGTGGAAGGTGTTAGCCTTCAAGTTAAGAAGTTTCTGGGTTTCTCCTTTTCAAAGGTTTAAGCAGGTGGCTAAAGATGCCTGCTCTCATATTTTAGGAATGGGGCTTGTGCCCAAGAAGCGTGGGTGAGAGCTGTTGGGGTGGCTCTCCACTTATGGGGAAAGGATTCTTTTGAAAAGGTTGGGGGACCCTTGTGGGGGATCTCTAGCTATGGAAAAAGACACAACCCTTCATGGTACTCTGCAGTGGGCTAGAATCCTGGTTAAATCTAATGGGAGAAAGGTTTTGGCTACCATTCACATGGAGGCGGGGCTTTTGAGCTTTTCCATTCATCTGTGTTGGAAAAATCTATCATGGGTGATTTTGGTCGATCCTAAGAGGAATTGCACAGGACAGGAAGTCAGCGAGGATGTTGTGGGGTCTCCACACTCTAGAAGGAGCCTAGTTTTGAATGGAGAGTCCCTTGAAACGGACAGGGGTTATCTGTTGGATTTGGGGCAAAGTCTCCCAATGACAAGGCCTCATACTGGTGATGGCCAATGGCTTAGTTCCATGGAGGAGGCATGTTAAGGGGTCTTTAGAAGAATGCAAGGGCGATGGCTATGGGCCATTGCATATGATCTCTAGTGAGGGTTTGGCTATAGATTTCCTGGATAATCATCCAGAAATGCAAAGTGTTCAACCCTAGAATTGTGTAGTGGGGAGGTGGCTTCAGGAAATGGTTGTCCCTATCAGGATTCAGTGGGAGCTGCAGGCCTCTTGGATCTGTCTTTCAGGAAATTTGTCTCCTTTAGCAAGTTTTTGGGATTGCTGTGGATGGTTTTGAGAAGGAAATTGCAACCTCAATGAGTAAGTTGGATGTCAAAAAACAGTTTTTGTTACCGTTTTTTATTAACTCTTCTGAAAAATTCTTTGAATGTTTTTAATATTTTTTTAATATTAAATCTTTTTCTTTTTCTTTTTCTTTGTATTTGGGTTTTTTAATTTGATATATTGTGTTCATTCATGATTAAAGCCTAAACTTTCACAATTTGGTGAACAATAACAAGGTTATCACTAACTATTTCTAAAGTTCATCCATGGTTATTATAATGCTTGCCTCCCTTAAGAAAAAATCCTGGCTCTGCCACTGATAGTATTGTTTGATAACTAATCTAGCATGAAGATTTACTAAGAGTGATGTGCATTTCCAAAATCTTGAAATGATACTGTTAACACCTTGTAAAGGTAATTCGAGAGCTCAGTGGCGTAATTCTGACCCGAGGTCCTAAGCTTTGCAACTTTGTGGAGTGGAGGGGATATAAAGTTGTCTACAAAAGGTGTGGAAAGATATTTCATTGCACATTTCAAACTTCTTGACTGCTTTCCTTTTTCTCTCTTTTTTCTTTTTTCACTATGATCACATTTCCACTGTAAACAAAGTGATCATCTTTGGGAAAAGAACATACATCCTTGAAAATGCATAGCTGGTTTACTTCATGTGGATGCAGATATGCGAGCCTGTATTTCTGCATGTGCATTGACCAGGATGACAATGAATTGGAGGTCCTTGAAATAATCCACCATTTTGTTGAGATACTGGACCGCTATTTTGGCAGTGTGAGCCTGCTAGTCCTTTAGTTAGTTAAGATTATACATCAGATTTGCATAACATCTTAAACCGATTTTTTATGGTACTCTTCTCAACTTTCCTATTAGGTCTGTGAGCTGGATTTGATTTTTAATTTCCACAAGGTATGTCTCTTGAATCCACTTTATCTTTATAATTTTCTGATTCAATACTGATGTGGAGCTTCATGTTTAATAGCAGAAAGTTTATGATGTTACCTACATTCATTAAAGAAATGGACCAAATATCCCTAAATGAAGTTGAATGGAGGAAATGGATTTATAGATCATAGCCACATGTCGATCTATATAGGTTTAGTAATATTTTGTGGAGTTGTGCATTTTCATGTTTGTTTCTTTACAAGTGCACATTAATCTTTATCTAATAAATAAATTATGAATTTAGATAGTGCATTTCTTTGATTCTTTCATCATTACCAAAAATGTTAAAGCTTGTAAAAAAATTCAAAATATTTTCCTGAATTCTCAAATCCTTGAAGCTGAAAATTGTGTTCTGTTACTTTGTCTTGAGATGAGGGATGCAGAAATGGGGCATTTTAAAAGGAGATATTCTTTTGGAGTTTTGGTCCTGGAGGGACAACATGGAATTAAATTTTGGGGTTCTGATTCTGGAGAGGCAACATGGTGTAGGAATCAGCTCTAGGTTTTTTTGGTGTCCTGCTTGAAAATGTGGCTTTGGGATAGCATTTGTGGTTATCCGTAGTGTACAGTTGGGTTTTCCCGAATTTCTTTTCTCAGGTGACCAAAAAGCAGCTGTAAATTCGTTGTTCTCTAGCTTTAGTATTTTACGCTCTGTTCTTCCATTTCCATTTCCCTGATGGAGAAGATTTAGCTTTGGAGTTTTCTGTTTCTTGTTCTCCAAAATCAAATTGCAGTGTTGTTTCTCCTTTTTGCTAACTGCAGGGGTGGGTTCCTTTTTCTGTTTCCTTTTTGCCAATGTGCTTTGGATATATATCTATATATCTATATATATATATATATATATTTTATCAGATCATGCTTTGGATATTCTCCATCCCTATCAACCAAAGTCTATTTGCTGTTTCCTGAATGTCTCTGGTGTCATTTTTTTTCTTATCAAAAAAGGGTTCCGTATTTGCTCTTTAATTTATAGGCTTCTTCAAGGTTGGATATTTCTGGGTTTGTTTTGATCTCCTCCTTTTTTTTGTGTCAAAAGCAGGTTGGGTTTTTTTCCTTGCTTTTTGATTAAGTTTGGAGTAAGAAGTGCTCTGTTCTTTTTTTATTTATTTTTCCCTCCCTACAAGGCAAACAAGACAATTTTGTTGTTTTTTTCAGTTCCCTCGCATCAAAACACTGCATTTATAATTCCTCGCATTTGTTCTAACCTAAGTTAAGACAGTGTGTTGGGCTTTCTAAGTTTTCTTCACCCAGAATGCAGGCTTTTTTACCTTGGTCTCCAATTGGGTTGGATCTTGTCCTTGTTAAATGAGAAATTAGTCCTTTGTTGGTCTCCAAGGTGAAAACAGAGTTGGGTTCTCTCCATTTGGTTGTCTCCAACACCAAAATGCAGATATGGGCTTTTAGCATTTCCATGTGTCTGGCATCATAACACAGTGATGGACTTTCTGTTTTTACTGTGTTTTACCTTTCTTTCTTTCTTTCTTTCCTTCTTTATTTTATTTATTTATTTAGGTCATTTATCCCTTTAAGGTCAATGCACTGCATTTTTTATTATTATTATTATCATTGTTATTGTTTTGCTCTCTTGAGCTCTTTAGAAAGCGTTCTTCACAACAAATAGAACACTTCTAGGACTCCAAGCACCAGCATGAAGTGAACAAGAAGGTGCAATACTATTGATCTGTCAAATAAGACCTCTGCTGTTCTTAAAAAATTGAGGAACAATAGCTCCTGCCAGTCTCTTGATAAGAAATATCAACATTTGCATCCCTATTAACTCAAAGATAGAGAAGCAGTCATATAACAAGCAAACCCCACTCAGAAAAAGAAGAAAAAAAAAAGAAGCTGAAAGAGAAAACAAAGCGATTAGAGATACTTTTGGAACAAAATCTTCCTATGCATACAAGTGGATCGGAATGTGACTTCTAGCTCCACCATCTCTGCTCTGCTCCAGAAATAACTAAAAGAAGTATTAAAGATGATAGAGAAGTCTCAGAATTCAGAAGTATAATTGCATTATAGTCCAAAGAGGATAATGGCTCATATCTTTACAGAATTTTAAATGACTGTTCAGTTATGATTTGCTCATACCATGGAAATCGGAATCATTTGTTGGAGGGAGCAAATTTCAATCTTTGGGGAGGGTATTGTCATTTCCAATAATAGAACATGACTATCAGTACGTTATACCATTATTACCGTTATTAACATTATTATTGTTTATTAACACCATCCTTATTGTTATTATTATTATTATTATCAGGCATAAAATTTTTCTAACAGAAGACTTGGCAGGCTTATTATGTATTGGATGAGCTTTTGATTGCTGGTGAACTTCAAGAGTCGAGCAAGAAGACAGTTGCACGGCTGATAGCTGCACAGGTATGGTTCTTCCCATTTGCGATGTACTTACATAACAACAAAAAATTTGGTGCTGAATGGGCTTGAGTTTTTGTTGCAGGATTCGTTGGTGGAGACTGCTAAAGAGGAGACCAGTTCAATAAGCAATATAATTGCTCAAGCCACCAAATAAGATCTATATTTAAATGAGTTGGTTTATACACTCCCTTGGTTGGCAATGTTCAATATGATACAATCTCTTATTTTGTTTCTTTAAATCTGTATTTGATAACTGATGAGTGCAATATTTTCTAGCAGGGAATTGGTATTATATTTTAATATACTCCTTTCTGTATTTCTTAATAAGCAAAGGCGATTGAACTCCAGCAGTGTTCTTATACATTTTTAGCTAGTGACCATGACTGAAGGAGGGGTTTCTGTTTGCCACAGACTAGGGAGATGACCATTGGCGAATGAAGAATTTTCATCTTTAATGTTTGCCTTGCATATTTTAGCTCCACAATTGCGTTTGACATGGGTCCTTTTTTAGTTTTTACTATAATGTCACATTTTCAATCTTTTATTAATTATTCCTACATCTTTTGAAATTAATCTTCCATTTTCTAATCATCAGTTATATTTATGTTAGAAATTTTTAAAATTTTAAGAAAATCTTAAAACAAAAATGTAAGATTTATTTCCATAAAAACATAGGTTTAATTTAGGTTCTATCAGGATCAATTTTTGAGAATTTAAAAGTTTCTTTTCTTTTTTCTTTTTTTTAACAACTCAACAAGAGTTTTTATGTTTGTGGCTAATTTTGTTTCAAAGTTTTATTTGGATTTTTACAATAAACTTTTCCATATTTAATAAAAATTTAGAATATCTCTTTAAAAATCATAAATTTGGCTTCAATTTTAGCTTTCAACTAAAGTCGAAAAATGAAATTATTTAAATTATTTTCAACCTTTTATTAATTATTCCTAAATCCTTCCATATTAATCTTCCATTTTTTTAAAAAAAAATATTTAAAAAATTAGTAGTTATATTTCTGTTTTTAAGACAATCAATTAAAACAGAAATGTAAGATTTATTTCCATAAAGACATGCTTAATTTAGTATCTATTTGGATCAATTTTTGACAATTTAATATTTTTTCTTTAAAAACTCAATAAGAGCTTTTATGCTTGTGGCTAAGTTTCTTCAAGGAATAAAAATTGTTTCAATAAAATTTTTCATATTTGATAAAATTTTTAGAATATTTATCTAAAAACCATAATTTTGGCTTCAATTTAGCTTTTTAACTATTCAAAAAATGAAACCTTAATTTATTTAAGAAAATAATTTTTATTTAATGAATTTGTATAATATAGAAAACTAATAATATTAGCCCCACAATATGAACTCCCATGGTGAAGAATTAAGTTATAATGTTATATTATAATTCCCACTTATTCTTAGACTCATCTACAATACGTGACAATGTTTAAGGCCAATAGGCATAAACCGAAGGGGTACGAGTTGAAAAGTCATCTTCCATGTTTTTCAGGTTCGGGTCACGATCTAAAAAGAAATCTTCCATTTAAAAAGACAAAATATCTTCCATCTAAAAATGTCAAAACATATTGCAATAAAAGCATGAAGTGATGATACCCAAAAATAATCAACATTTTTGTTTTTGCAGAAGATAAAACAAGAGGAGAAGCCAACAAACAAACTCCACTGCACTAGCACCACTGAAGCTGCCGGATTGAGAAGGAGACCTCATCCTACATCACAGAGAAGGCATAAACTTGGAAAAGGCCCAGACTGAAAACGAGACCTCATCCTACGACACACAGAAGCCATAAACTTCGATAAGGCCCATGGTATTGTAAATTAATTGTGCATGCGAATATGCGTAGAAATGGATTACATACCACTAACAGGAACGCGCAAAGGACAGGATTCCTAATATTAAGTTCCTTTTGGTTGGACGTGGTAAGTGCAAGCTCCCTTTTTGATGCAGGGAATCAATATATTTGCTGAGTCAATTCCTGTGAATATTTTCCGGGTCTTAGAATTTCCATTGTATGTGTTGGAGAGGCTATTAGTTATGTAACAAGAAGACAAACCTGCAAGGTAGGCACCGTGAACATAACCATTGTAGTGTTGGCTGGTGTGTTCGCCCGTGAAGTAAACCCTTCCAACAGGTGCCTACATTTTATTTAAACAACAAAAAAATGACAAGACATAAGACAGAGGAGAAACTTGAGGAAACATTGACTTTTGTCAATGAATTAAATTAGTGTTTTGATAAGCAATTGCAGGGAAATGAGATTACCCTAATCTGATCAAACTCAAATCGGCTAACCCCAATTGGCCAATTGGAGAAAGTGCCTTTGTAGAACCTGTTAGACCACCATCTAGGCACTAATATATCCGTAGCTTCCGGAATGTTCTTTCCGAACATGGCTCTTAGGACACCCATGACCTCGGCCTTGGTATCAGAATCAGGTTGCTGCTCTATCCTCTTTGATTCATCATCAGTAACTGTCACTAGAAGAACATTTGCACCGGGGTACTCCCTCTCCAATTGCTACAAATTAACCATAAACAATTGCATCATGAAACTTTCAATAACAACTAACAGTGACTATAAATATATAAAAGAAGCATTTAATCACACAGAATATTACCTGCCAGATTGTGTAGTAACCACGCTTTTCATGGGCATACAAAAAGAACTCAGTGCCATTGCCAGCGGGCCAGAATTTGTAAGGAAACTTGAGGAATATCTTGGTATAGACAGCCATATCAAACTGGTAGATAGCAAGGATCTTCCATGGCTGTGTGATGATAAGTGCAGGGTCAGTTTTAATAGGTTTCCTAGCTAAGAAAAATGAAAGAATATGAATGGGGTGAGCAAGCAGACCGGCAAATCAGGCTTGAAGTCGATGAGAGTAGACTGAAGTACACCAATGCTGGGTGAGAGCATTACATATTCAGCTCTGTAAACCGACCCATCCTCCGTCTTAATGATTACACCACTCGGTGAGTAAGTTATCTGAACCACTGCCTGCACAACACAATCAGCTTGTGAAGGCGAGGTCTAAAAGACGGAAAACCAAAGCGAAACATATTGGAAATGGTAGGAAAAAATGTCGACCTTGTTGAGTAGGAGGCGAGGATCAGTGATTTGTCCATCTTTATTGGTGGTGAGGAATTGTTTGGCCACGTAATGAACAACACTCTCGTAACCCCTAGAATCTCCAACAAAGTAGAGATCCTCTCCGAAGTTGGCAAATGTGGGCAACGGGGCCGTGTTCTGCAAGCTAGTTACTCGTGGTGGCTCTGCAAACTCGTAATCGTAGTTGTAGTAGTCAATGGCCATCTCAAGGGGTGTGGAAGGAACACTGCTCAATGCCCATACAATTCCAATTCAAACCAAATCAGTTGCTTTCATTGGTCAGTGGATCCTCACATTCTTGAAATGAAATTTGAGAGTTACTATATACATCACACTTCACATTGGATTGATAGTGTGATTCTCATCTCACCCTCTCACCTTCTATACCCATAGCATTTGGAAATATATTCAAAGAACGGTTATAAAAAATGGATTTTAAAAATCCCTTCTTAAATGGTTCTCAACTATTTTGAAGAACGCCTTTGTTTCCAAGAACTTGTACAAACAATATCCCGTGATCCCTCTAATAAAATAAGATGAGATAAGTGTGGTTCGAAATCAAAACAATCTATTTTCAAAAACAAAATTTTATATAAACAATTTTTAAAACGTAGCCTTAGCTACCAAGTACTTGTCATCACAACTCACAAGCATCATCCCCTAATCTCTCTAATAAAATAAGAAAAGTGTGGTTTGAAATCAAAACAATCTATTTTCAAAAACAAAATTTTATATAAACAATTTTTAAAACGTAGCCTTAGTTACCAAGTAGTTGTCATCACAACTCACAAGCATCATCCCCTGGTCTCTCTAATAAAATAAGATGAAATAAGTGTGGTTTGTAAACATCTCTTTGAAACTTTTTTACAAACTACTCTTTCTAATGTCATGATATTTTATTTATATTCAAACATGTTGAAGTAGGCATTTTAAAAGTAGGATTTTTGGATAATGAGTAAAGCACGATTACAAGTTATGATTTCAATTCAAATTCAGAAATTAATTACATTTACATGTTACAAAGTTTCAATTCAAAGTCAAAAATCCCTCATAAGCCATGTTCAGAGGTTAAGGCCATGTTTAATAACTTTTTTTACAACAATATTCTATTTTTTCAAAAAATAGAAAAATACGAAAAAATAAAATTAGTTTTTTATTTTTAAAAATATAAAATATAATTTTTTCAAATAATTTTTTGTGGTTGTTTTCTTAAAATAATTTTCAAAAATAATTATATAAAGATGAAGAATAATTAAAAAAATCAAATCAAATATTATATATAAAAATTATTTATAAATAAAAAAATTAATTAAAAACATTTTAACTTCTAAACATATTTTTGTTTCACAAAACATTATAAAGTAAATTTAAAATATTATTCTCAAAAATTATTTTTCAAAATTATGGAGGAAAACACTTTCCAAACAAAACCTAATATTATAATTCAAATTCAAAATTCATATTTAAAGGTTATGGCTTATGTTCAAATTGAAAAACTACATTTAAAAGTTATAATGTTCATTCAAATCTAAACATCATTTAAAACATGAAAACATATTTAATAACTAAAAACTAGAAAGTGATTTCTATTTTTGTTATTTCACTTGTTTCCAAGTGACATTTTAAAAAATAGGGGACAAATATAAAAAATAATTAATATAAACACTACATATAAACTTTTTTTTCTTTCCAAAGTTAATGTAAAAAACAAATTACAAATATTTCAATTTTTTAAATAAATTTTTATTTTAAAAAATATCAAGGAATTATTTTTAAAATCTATTCTTTTTTAAGAACAATTTTAAAACACATTTCCACAAAACCTACATTTAAAAGCTATTGGTTTTGGCTTAAATTCAATAACCACACATTCTAATCAAATACGATCTATTCAATTTCATGAAAATAAAATAAAAAATAACAAAACTCTGTTTTGACATCATAAAGGCTATTTTAATGATAAGTTTCAAAGATGCCCAAATCTTATCATTGCTATTTTTGTTTTAGGCGTTGCAAAAAAAGAAGGTTTTAAAGTCGGTTCTTAAATATAATTTTATGTCATTTTTGTTAATAAAATTTTATTTAAAAACTCAATCATCAAAAATAGTTTTCTACTTCTATTTTTCACGAATATACTAAAATTTAAATCACACCTCAAAAGCATATCATCTTATTGTAGAATAAGTTGTCAAAAAACGCTTAGAAAAACTATTCCCACATTTTGTTTTTTGATATAGCGAAGAAGAGGAGCAAAGCGATAGTTTCTTAACCGATTCTTAAGGCGTTGCGCTGTTAAGACGGAGATATCCTCTTGTTTCTTTGCTGTCAGAAGGGTAGAAATATTTTCGCTGAACTCGACCACATCATCCAGCGAGTCAAACAGATGCTGGGCTACAGACTCCGCATAAAGTCCACCCCTGTAGGATGCAGCTAGCGCAAGTTAGACGAGAAAAGAGGGAAGAAGCAGACAAGGGAAGGGAACAGCCAGTTGAAAGCTAGACTTACACTTGTTTGTAGGTGTTAGAGGATACGTTATCATAGTCGGAAAAAAATGTTTTGAGTTTGATCTTGTTCACCATTTCCCAAATGGGATTCATTTCAGAACCCCCAACCCCTTCCACCCAGTTTGCTCCCATTTCCACTGACAACCCCGCAAAGTTTGTTTTGTGGATGCGTCCTCCGATTCTATCGGTGGCTTCCAGTATCAATATATTCTTTATTCCTGCATCTGATAACGTTTTTGCCGCCGATATCCCTGCATTCGCTCATTCGACATTACATTCAAGAAGATGCATGAAAGAATTAATCGATCTAGATTTTCATCGATTCAGTCATTCAACCATTAAAGATGAAATACAAGATTCAAAGGTTATATCAATATCACCTGACATGCCGGCTCCAACAACAATAACAGTAGGGACTTTTGCAGCAGCTTGGGCAATACTGAAAAAACTGAGAACAACTGCCATAACGGCAAGTAGAGAAGCCACCATACTTCTCTCCTTATTGTTCACCATCTCTTGTCTTCTCTCCCCTTCTTCTACCTCTACTTTGGGGATCCTTCAACTCCGCCTGCATTCTTATTTATGGACCGAATAATGGTTATCAAGAGAAGGGTTCATGACCATGACCTGGGCATATCCCATCATCATACATACATCCATGCTCTCTCTTGCCGCTGACACTATTGAATTAACGTAACGCTTCAGCTATAATTTTAAAATACTATCTTGCATTCCCCAACCCTGTATGGCTGTATATGAATATAAAGCAGAAAGTACATTTTTACTTGGTCAAAATTTTTAAACATTTCAAAACACGTCCTTATTTTTAATAAATACATTTTAAAGGTAAAGTCCCCATATATAAAATTCGAGTGTATAATAATAATAATAATAGGGATTAATTCTACTTTTATTTTATTTTTTTATTGTTAATTGCAAAAATTAAATTATTTTATCAAAAAGTGAAAAAAATCAACAAAAATTACTAACTTTTTAAGATACTTGTTCTTATTTATTTAAATTCTTTGGTTCACCGAACATGACGTCTAATTTATCCTAATACAATTGTTTTAAATAAATCAACATATTTCTAAATTTGGTTCACCTAACATGATATCTAATTTGTCCTAACATAATTGTTTTAAATGAATCAACATATATCTGAATTTGGTCCACCGAACATAATATATATTTTGTCATAACATAATTGTTTTAAATAAATGAACATATTTGTGAATTTTAATTAATCATAACTTGGATATATATAAAAATTAAAATTAGATTTAAGATTTACTTAGCAAAGGTTAAGGATTACACATGAAAAAGAGAGCATGTCATGTTGTTAGGTGTTATAAAGTTAAGTTTAAGAAAAAATTTAATTTAATACCACCAAACTAAGAGAAATGGGCTATCAATTGAATCGTTTTCACTCCATAATCTTCAAAGATGACTGAAAATAAGTAAATGATAGCCAATATGTAATGGAAAAATGAAAATCAATATGCTTAAAATTGATAAATATTTTGTCACAAATTATATATATATATATATATATATATATATATATATAAGTAAATTTCATTTTTTTCATCCCTCCTCACTTATGGTATCATCTTCCATAATTGAATTAATTGATTAAAAATATAAAGCCACTCACCAAATATTTATTAAAGAAAAAAAAAACATATTTAATATTCAATTTAAAAACTATAATTAAGTTTTTGTTATTTTTCATGATAAAATTATTTATGAAAAAAATATTTTTCTTTACATTTTTTTTCTTTTTTTACTGGTAGGAGGAATTAAACATACCCAAAGAAAAATCAAAATTAAATAAAAAGAAAAAAAAAAACCAAATTCTTGATTGAAGTTAGTTCCCATGTAAAAGGAAATCAAAGCAGTTTAAATTTTGATTTTTCACTATCAATTACAACCATAGCAAAGACATTTGTGCTTAAATTTTAGTTTTGCGTTACTGATTATAAGGAGCATGTGCTTTATATATTATCATAAAAATATATTTAAATCTTTGATTTTTTTTTATTACTAAATTAACTATTTTTAAAAAATAATAATTGAATTAAATAAATGAAAAAAGGAAAAAATTATATAAAGAGAGAGAGAGAGAGACATCAACGTGAAAGTCACGGGAACATTTTTAAGATACAAAATAATAATAATAAAATAAAAACAATGGAGCATGTGTTTGGTGATTTACTATTATTTCTCAATATAAAATTAGAAAATTGTTGTTTGATTAAATAAGTTTCTTAAAACTTAATTTTTGAAATTTAACTTCTTATTATTTTTTGACATTATTTGAACAAAATTATCCTTATTATATTTTTATAAAAATAATTTTTTTTAAAATTTATATATTAATACTTGAAATAGAAAATAGTATTTATATAAAAAATTAGTTATTTTTTTATAAAAAAAAAAAAAATATTGATAGATTAGATTTTCGATTTGAGAATCATTTCATCGTTTTTAATCAAATATTTTATTAAAAATGGGCTTTGTCCTTTGGGTAAATGACACGGTGAAGAACAGCAATATCCCAAAATGATTGTGTTGGCTCGACAAGTCGATAAAAGTCGATAAGATTAGAATTTGTTTTCAAAACTTTACTGCTCTGTGGAAATTATTTGACAGGGTGACAGGAGATTTGAAACTATTGCATTTTTTTATTAATTTGTTTTCAAAACGTTGGCCTTTTGCTGCAGAGGAGAGATCAGTGATAAACACTCGTGCATAATTCAAATCACGTTATCATATCAACCTTGACTTTTTTTAATTTAAAATTTAAAGTCATCTCCACACCCCCCTAATTATGTTTCCAACCCGACCTTTAGAAGTATTGAATAAAGGCTTTCTCACTCGCTTTATTCCTGCCCCTTGCTTTTAAAAGTAATTCTATTCATTAACCCTTAAATGACTCACATTTATTTTTAAAAGTATCTTTTTTGGGATGATAATAGAACGAGTTTTTCGAAAACCCACCCCTCCTTACCTCTAATGGGAAGGGTTTGAGATAAAAATAAATGAATTTTAGAATAGGTTTGGAAAGTTTTAAAAATCCAAGCGAATTTTGGACAACTTTGAGCATTTCTTTATTTTCTATACAACGATGAAAATATCGTATTTCAGAGAAGATGGATATAATATATAGATAAGATATATCGTCTGACAAAAATATCGGCGATATATCAGTAGTCACGAATATATCAGCGATATAAACAAAATATCGACCCTAAATGGGAAAAAATCGATAAAATTTCAAAGATATATTGATAAAAAATTAAATTATTATAAATAAGTTAATTTTAATTATCTTATAAGTATACTAATTAAATTTAAAACAAATATAAAATCATATATAAAATTATCAATATTTTTTAAATAAAAATATTTTGTATCAAAATGTACCAATATTTTTACATGAAAATCATAAATACATTTAAATCACATAATTAGTACATTTGCAATAATTTAGTTTTAAATTAATAATTTTATTTTATTTTGATATTCAAGTATAATAGTATATTGAGAATAAATTAACTTCGTATATTTTTAAATTTGTATAATATTGAATTTAAATTAGTACATTTTTACAATTAATTAATATTTTTTCAATAAATATAAGTAAATTAACTTAGCATTGTAATATATTTGAATCATATAATTAGTATATTTGTAATAATTTAGCTTCATAATGAGTATACACTTACAAAATTCATATTTCTTATTGATAAATTTAATATCACAAATCATATCCTCTCTCTATATATATATATATATTAATTTATTCAACAAACTAACTTTAAAATGTTTATTATACTTCTAATTTCATTTTTAAGAGTTTTTTCTTACATTTTCATAAGTTTTGATTATTTTTTATCTACCAATATTTTATGTCAAAATATTCGTCGATATATTTTCGATTTATACATAAAATCCAAGTACTAATATATCCATAATTACTGATATTTTCATCTTAGATCCTATGTCTCTCTAACCCCCATTATATATCATTTTAAATAATTTTTTTTCCCATTTTCAACTTTTTAAACATAAAAATTTTTATAAAAATAAATTATAAATATTTATAATATTTTTATTTATATATTATATTTATTTTTAATATATTAAAATTAAAAAAAAAGAAAAAGAAAATTGTTGAAAAATTTTAAATGGAGCAAGTTTGGGAATTTCCGCCCTACCCCACCCCATTTAGTTTATTATTATTATTATTATTAGAGAGCATGAGAATGAATGTAACCCCACCCCATTTAGTTTATTATTATTATTATTATTAGAGAGCATGAGAATGAATGTAAATAAATGAGATGAGTTTGGGATTGGGTTGAGATGGGGATGACCCATCCCAAGCTTGCCGCATTATCATCTCTAATTCTTACTTACTTTGTTAACCATCTACTTTATAAAATATAAATGATTTGATTTTTTATTTTATGAAAATGCTAAAATTAATTTGTTAGTATTTTAAGTTTCAAACTACATTTTTTAAAAGTATCAGACGTGCTTATGTTTTCTAAATAAAAATAAAATAAAAAATTAAGAAACATTCATTAGAATTTGAATACGAGTAGATGCACATAAAAATATATTAGTCTTTAGTTATGTGTGTATGATCTCTTGTTTAAGGATGTACTATTTTGATTTTCAAGTAAAGGCTTGTAACTCCTCTAAAATTTTCTAATTTCCTCAGTTTTTTGTAATTCATGTATTGGATTCATTATCCAGTGAAACTTTCTTGGACCAAAATTGGTTCAAAATGATAATATAAATCTTTCTCCTTCATATGATTATAATTTTTTTTTTTAATTTTCTTATTAAGCAAACGGATTCCAAATCAAATGAAATTTAATGTTTTGAACTCGTTAAAGGAGTTAATAATTTTTTAAAAAATAACATAGAGCTAAAAATTTAAACTAATTAATATTAAAATTTTTCAAAAATAATTTAGAACTAAAAAATTGAACTAATTGATATTAAAAAAATTCAAATTAAAGTTAGTTCATAATTATTAGGCCAATTTTTTTCCATGCAAGAATTTATATTTTTATAAATTTTTTTACTAACCAAAATAAATTTCAAATCAAGTGAAATCATAATCCTTTAATTTTTTTTTTTATAATAATCTTGATAATTTTTAAAAATAATTTAAAGTTTGAAATTAAGTAAATTATATTTTGAACAATATATAATTTATAGATTTATTAAAATAGCAATATCCAAATTTTATAATTTCTACTAAATATTATTATTCCTTTTAAAAAAAATGCAAATCAATGTTCATATTTATGAAAATTATCAATATATTATTCATTTGCTTTTTGTTTATTTATTATAATTCAATATTCATTTTTAATCAAATCAACATTTATGTGAAATTTTAAAATATTGTAATTTATTATTGAAGTTTTTGTTATTTATCTTTACTAAATAACATAATTTTAATATTTACTTTAGAATTTGATCATTTGAGACATTTTTATGAAAACAAAAAATAATAATAAAAGTAAAAGGAAAGAAAAAGTGAAAATGTGTGAATATGACAAAATCGATTGTTTATAAAACAGAGAAGAATAGTTTGAGTAATAAAGACAGGAATTATTAGAGAGAGAGAGAGAGAGAGAGAGAGAAACATAAAGAAAAAAATGTGAAAAGTGAGTTCTTTTGGTCAATATTTTTAAAAATGGCACAAAAATATATTTTTCCTGTTAATATCATCTCCACGGTAAATGTATCATTTTTAAAAATATTAAGAATGATAAGAAAATGTGAAAAGTGGGAATGGTAAAGACATTTAAAAAAAAAGAGGAAATGTTAAGAAAATGTAAAAAGTGAGACTTTTTGGTCATATTTTAAAAAATGTAGAAAAATGTAAAACTTTGTTTATATTTGTTTTCAAAAACAATTTTGAAAATTAATTTTTAAAAATAGTTTTTTAAAATTGTTTTATATAATTAAAATTTGTTTGAGAACTTGAAATGTTTTTAACATATTTTTTTTATGTTTTTAAATATGTTTTAAAAATAATTTTTACATTTAGTGTTTTATTTTTAATTATTTTATATATTTATATATTACTTTTTTAAAACATCTTTCAAAAAACAATTAAAAAAAATGTTTTCTTAAGATATCATATTTTCGATTTTTAAGAACAAAAAATAAAAAATAGTTTTTTTTATTATGTTAATGATTTTTATTCTAAAAAATATAAATTTGCTATGGAAAACATTTGACAAATAGGGCTTCATATTCCCCTTTAATATCCTCTTGATGGCAATAGGTTCCAATTTGAGATTTACTTGAAAATAATATTTTTTGAATTCTCTTATATGTTATATAGGAGTCAATTCATGATCTTGTCACATATAAAAATAATATGAAGAAAATAACCTATAAAAATGGTAAAGAAGACCATAGAGTTGAGACCATAGAAGCTTGATGATTTATGGAGAAATTCACTCAAAACTAGCTGTAAATGGCCATTAATTGTTAAAATAAAAATCTAAAAATTATGCTTATAACTTAATTATGGGTATACAATGTTCAAGTTTTTTAAGGTGTACCAAGGAGAAACAAAAACATGATGTTGAATATAAAAATTAAGAGTATTTTTGGTAGTGATTTTAGGAAGAGCTTTTAATAATTCTAACACTTGAAAATTTCTATCTTTCAATTATTAGAGAAGTTAAGAATGCTTCATGAAATCACTATCAAATACAATTTTATTTCTAAGGACATTGATTTTTAAAAAAAAAAATCGAGAAATCAAATTTACAAAATTACATATTTCCTAATAAAAGAGTGTGAAAAGTAAATGCCAAAATTGATGACTCATGATGAAGATAAAGTGTAATAGCTCTAATCTCTAACCTCTTTTAGAGCGACTCCAAAATTAATGGGGTCCATGGCCTTATCAATTGCCTAGATATTGTCCCCCTAAATGGTTAAAATGTTGGAATTTTTATGTGAGGACTTACATAATCAATTTGATAATGTCATAAATCAATATTAATTTAATTTTTGTATTGTGGTCCATAATGGGGTTGGACATGTTATTACTTGATTTCTATGGGCTCACCCTAATTCACTTGACTGACCTATTAAGTCAAGTGGTCCAAACCGTGTATGTGTGATAAGTAATATATATATATGAATTATTTTATTTATTTATAAATATAAGGGAAAAGAGGCAGGTTGTTGTTCTATCATGTTTTGTTTTTCTCTTAGGGCTGAGAAGAGCACGTACTGCACGAACTCTTCAGAGCACACACAGACTGTTTTGGGTGTAGAAAGGGAAGAGCCAATTGAACCCGAAGTTTCTCTCCATCACGAATTGATCGTATCCTTGAACACTAGAAGAGCACAGGAATGGCTTTCCATGGGATCAATCAAGGTCAGTTTTTCTTAATTCTCAATGTTTATTGTATGCTTTAATGTCCACATGAGATCCTGTTTATGGTTTAATTTTTCAACAATTGGTATCAGAGCCACCATGGATGACATTTAAGCTGCAATTTTTTTTTTTTTTGATTAATTTAGGTTTTCCTGTTTTTGATTTGGAAGCCATTTTTTGGGGTTTTTTTTTTCGTTTGGTGTTAATTCTCAAATTTGAAGCCCGATTGATGTTGGAGACTTGTAGAAAACCTTGTTTGGAGCAAAACCCGTCATTTCTTTTTTGATTTTTTGGAGATCATTTGATGGGATTTCGAAAACTAGGGTTTGTTTTGGATCTCCTTTTTATTACCCGTTTTTATGCAATTTTTGGTCAAGATTGATGGATTAATGTTTGAGGATGGAAAACCAATTGTTTGCATCAGAAATTGCATAATTTTTTGGCTGATTTTTTTTTTTTTTTTCTTCTCCAGATCTGTTCAGCCCGTGGAAAAGGCAATGACATCATCATGACGTCACCTTTTTTTTTCGTTGTTCTTGTTTGTCTTGGCATTCTTGGAATGATAATACATATGTTGAAATTATTATGCATTTATTACGTTTGACTTTATTAGGACAATTATTATTATTATTATTGTTCTTTTGGGTATAATTTTTGTTTTATACCAATAATGTTGTCCTAGGCTATTTTGTTAAATATTTCAATTTATTGTGACATTGAAGAACACTTGAATGATTGCCTATCGCAATTCCAAGTGTGTCAAGTTGTGCAAATTGAGATATTTTGAATTTATCATGACAATAATGAACATATATGTGATTGTCTATTGTGATCCTATATGTGTCAAATTGTCTTTATTAAGATATTTAATCTCCCACTTTTGCTTGTTTTATTATTGTGATTACTAAGGTCCATATGGGTATTGTAATTGTCCTATCGATGATTATAATACTTGGTAGGATGCTTAGATTGGTGAAGGAAATTAATTATATATTATGAACCGTACTAATTTTCTTTGCCATTTTGGTAATAAAATTAGTGTATCTTAGTTGTGATATTTAATTAGTTGTCCTTACCGCTGTGGAATTTTCAAAATTTCAAGCTATTGGTAAATTGAGTAATTCTGGAAACTAGCAAATAGCATGATTTTGTAGTAACATGCATATTGTTTAATTTTGTTGTTTTCCAGCTACTAGCAATCCTGGTATTACTCTACAATTGTCTGCCATCAAGCCTCATATAGGAAATAATTTTGAGGAATGGTTTGAGTCTTTCAACGTGCATATGACTCTGCACAATCTAGACTTGGCTTTAAGACTTGATGAGCCAAGTAAGCCCACTTATATGAGCTCTACAAATGAAAGATCATTTTATGAGAAATGGGAGCACTCCAATAGGAGTTGTGTTGATGGTGATAAAATCAATGTTTTCATAATCGGACCAGTCATCGAACCGGAAAAATTACCGGTTAACCGTTTACTGGTCGGACCGGCGGTCGAACTGGTTGAACCGGTGATGTAATAAATATATAATTTATATATTATATAAAATTAAAAATAATTATAAAAATTAAAAATATATAAAATTATAAATTTTAATAATGTTTGGTTTTTATATTTGGTATATTAAATTAAATGATAAAGTTTAATATTTTAAATTTTATTAAATAGAAATATGTAATATTTAAGAATGAAGATATATTTAAGATGAAAAAATTTATAATATTTATTTTTTTTTTGTATTTTATTATTTTAAAATTATTCTATTAATTAGTTTATATTATTTTTTATAATTATTATTACAAAAATAAACAGGAATTTAAATATTTACATTTCTTTACAGATTTTATAAGATAAAAATTTGAAATAAAAACATTAATCTTAAGTCTTATTATATATATATATATATATTTTAACAACATTGCAATGCTTAATGGTTCAAAAGTCCAGCCCGCATGCGTCCAGCCCTCAAAGAGGCCATGTTGGTACTATTCCCAGTCCCACATCGGAAGCACATGAAGTCCATGTGCTTCAAGTGGTCTATAAATAGATACCTTGCAACATACTTTGTAAGCTAAGCAAGTCAGCAAATTGGGCTTGAAAGCAGGGCCCAAGGGAAAGTTTTATAAGTTATTTTTATTGGATTGGGCCTGGTGGCTTGAACCAAATATGGGTTTATAATTAGTTAAGTTTTAAAAGTATTGGGCTTGGAATGGGTTCAATAGTTAATGGGCATTTTAATAGTAACAAATATTTGTAGAATAAGGAAAAAAAAAGCGTGGCCAGTTCGTAAAAAACTGGACGGTTTGACCGGTTCAATACCGGTTTGACCATAAAACGGTTCATTGGGCTGGATTGAATCGGAAAGGTCACCGGTCGACGGTTGGACCGGTTGGACCGGCCGATCCGGTCCGATTTTTAAAACATTGGATAAAATACACTATGGATAAGTCCATTAAAGAATGTGTGCCAAAGACGGAAAAGGCCAAAGATTTTTTGGAATATGTGAAGGCCAATTATACCAAGATTGATAAGACATAAATGACAACTTACTTGAAGCTTCTCACAACCACTGTGTATGATGGAGTAAGTGGGGTTGAGATCACATCATCAAGCTAAAGCACTACTTCAACAAGACAAATGAGATGAAAGTGGAGTTGAGTAAGAAATTCCTGAAATGGTTTATACTTGAGTCTCTTCCTGTTTCTTTTGATGTAGTGAAGTTGACTTATAATGCCTTGAAGGAATAATGAACTTTGGAGGAGTTGATGTCCATTGTGGTGCAACATGAAGTCTCACTAAAGAAAAATGAGACTCACTCCCTTGCTCTTGTTACTGACCAAGGGAGCAATATGAAGAAAAAAACCTCCACACAAGATTTCTGGAGGCTCTAAGCAATTCAAGAGGAAAGGGAATTCGAGTCAAGGAGCCTCTAGTGCATTTGCTTCATCTAATGCTACAAAGAATGAGAAATTCAAGGAGAAATGCAACTTTTGCCACAAGATTGGGCACAAGCAAGTTGATTGCTTCAAGTTCATAAATTGGCTAGAGAATAAGAAGAAATGTAAAATTGTGGTTGTGGTTTATTTGAATGCAAACATGATTGAGACTAATATTGTTGATGTTCATGCCAATTCTTGGTGGTTAGATATTGGTGCCACTATTCATGTTACTAATTCTTTGCAGGAGATGACAAAGAAAAAGAGGTCGTCAAAGCATGAAGAATTTGTGTGTATGGGTGATGGAAGCAAAGTGAAAGTAGATTTTTTTGGCATGATAAAGCTAAGATTGGCCACTGGAAGCTTTTTATTGTTACACGATGTTGCTTACATACCCTCACTTAGGAGGAATTTGATTTCTGTATCTGTTTTGGATAGACAAGGTTATTCTTTCCACTTTGGAGGTGGAAAAGTGAATATTTTTAGCAACTCAGTTTTAATTGGCAATGGTGTTTTGTTTGGAAATCTTTATAGTCTCAGTTTGCATCATGGTCCTTTGTGTGATTCATCTTCTGTTAATTTTGTTGTTGGTTGCAAGCGTGCTGAAATGAATTTGAGTTCTTCTATGTTGTGGCACAAATGCCTAGGTCATATTTCTAGGCAAAGATTAGAGAGATTGATTAGAGATGGTGTGCTTTCTAATCTTGATTTCTCAGACTTCGAGACTTGTGTTGTTTGCTTAAAGGGAAATATGACAGCTAAGACCAGAAAGGAGAAGATTGATAGGTGTGGAAGTACTTTAGACTTGATCTACACAGATATATGTGGTCCTTTGACACCAACTGCTTTAGGAGATTATAAATATTTCATCACTTTTATTGATGATTTCTCTAGATATGGTTATGTTGAACTAATCCATGAGAAATCTGACACCCTAAATGTGTTTAAGGCCTTTAAGGCTAAGGTGGAATTGCAATTGAGAAAGCCCATTAAAGCTGTGAAGTCTGATAGAGGTGGTGAGTATTATGGGAGATATGATGAGTCTGGACGGAATCCTGGACCATTCGCTAAGTTTCTGTTAGAATGCAACATTGATGTTAGATATACAATGTCAGGCACTCCTCAACAGAATGGGGTTGCAGAAAGGAGGAATCACACATTGTTAGATATGGTGAGGTGCATGTTGTCTAATTTCTCCTTACCAGAATTTATGTAGGGTGAAGCCTTAAGGACTGTGACATATATTTTGAACCAAGTGCCCAGTAAGTCTGTGCCTAAGACACCTTATGAGCTATGGTCAGGGAAGAAACTGAGTCTTCATCATTTCCATGTTTGGGGATGTAAGGCTGAGGTTAGACCATATAACCCATAATAAAAAAAACTTGATCCTAAAACCATCAGTGGTTTCTTCGTTGGTTATTGCATTGGATCAAAGGGTTCTAGATTTTATTGTCCATCTCATACCACCAGGATCATTGAGTCAGACAGGGTTGTATACTTTGAAGATGAAGTTAACGTTGATCCCAATTTTGTGCCTCATAAGATACCTTTTGGAGAAAAACATGTTGTAATTCCTTTTCCTACATCTCATGTTCCAAATGTGGATGTTCCTATTGTCCAACAGCCAACCATTAATTAAGGAGAGCATGGTGATCAAGTGGAATCTAGCATTCCTGTTGGTGATATTGTTGTTGATGAGATTCCTTTGAAAAGATCACAGAGGGTTCGTACGCCGACTATTTCAGATGACTACATGATTTATTTGAAGGAGCATGAGTATGATGGTTATGATGTTTCTGATCCAGTCACTTATCAAGAAGCAATTCATTGTCCTCAATTCACTTCTTGAAAAAAAGTCATGGATGATGAAATGAATTTTATGTATATGAATGGTGTTTGGGATTTGGTCGAATTGCCACATGGTTGTAAACCAATTGGGTGCAAGTGGGTCTTTAAGACCAAATGTGATTCTAGCAGGCGAATAGAGAGATATAAAGCTAGACCTGTGGTTAAAGGTTGCCTCATATTAGTTGTAATAATTAACACTCAATTTTTAAACCAAAATTTTAGGTTTTAACCGTTACAAATTGTTATAAAGATGACAATATAATTCGCTATTGAAAATCAAAATACTTCTAAGAAATATTTTTAAAACAACATTTAAAGTTTTTTTTTTTTTTACACATTTCTATTTTTATTATAATTTTTACTTTTATTAAAAAAAAAAAAAAAAAAAAAAAAAAAAAACAGGTTTCATAATTATGTAATAAGAATGATGATTTTTTTTCATAATTTATTTTATTTTAAATTGATAAATCTAGTTTTTGTTTTGGGTATGAGGAAGATAGAATATTTAATTTTTCATTTAGGTTGTTTAAAAGAATTAAAAAATGATAGAAAATGTTTAATCATTTTAGTTTTTTATAATAAAATAATTTTAAAAAATTATACCATTTTTATATTTTTTTTTCCTTTGCATGGTGCTTTTTTCTTTTATATATGTATGTATGTATGTATGTATGTACGTGTGTATTCTGTTTTTTTCAATACATCAAGTAAGCAATGTTAATATGTATAATGTGTTGGATGTTAATGAGATATAAAAAAAAAAAAATCTAATACCATTACTTTTGTTATAAAATATAGATATGACAAAAATATATTATAATTACAATATAAATATAGTTATGTCATAATGCATTACAATAAAATCCAATTGAAAAATTTTTGGACTTTTTTATGAAATTGATAGTTTCGTATGATCATACTATACTCCCTAATATACTTATATTACGAATCATTTTTGAAATCAAATGAAGTACTAATTTGAATTTACAAAACATAGTTTATATACATATATTAAATGATTAAGCAATTTCGATGCATTGAGTTAATGATGTTAATATATTATGATATATTAATACCAATGCTAATAGACATCTCTAAAATTATTAATTTTGGCATAGTATATAGATACGAAAAAAATGCATTATATTTATAATACAAATTTACTAATATTACAATACATTACGACATAACTTAATTGAATTTTTTTTTTCTCATTTTATACTACCAAGTGAATAGTTATCTGTTATTCAATTGAATATTTGTATATTATTCAATTCATGAGTGCTTGTAAAAAATAAATGTTTATTCTATTAGGGTAATAAAGTTTTTACTTGATCATGAGTAATTGTTAAAGGTTATATGTTACATGTATAAAACAACATAGGAACATAGGGTTTGGTTTCTATTCATGATGTTAATTAAAAAAATATACTAGATTAATAATACACAATTTATTAAATTATTTTCATGGTAAAATAAAAGATAAAAAATCATCTTTATTTTTTACTTTTCTCTTAGAAACTAATTTCATTAAAAAAAACACTTTATTAGATAGTAGGTTCCATTATTTAAAAGGTAAAAATAATCTTTTGGGAAATGGTATATGCACGAGTGATTGATGATCATTATCATTGTAACAAAATTGTTGATGGATGATAGTAACAAAATTATTGATGAATGATATAAAACACGATGTTAAAATTGTCCTATGATAAATTTGAAAAGAATTCATAAAATAAGTAACCCTTTTTTATAATTTTCCCTATAAATATAAAATATGAATTCAAATTTATAAAATCCAAACATTATAAATATATCTAAAAATAATTAAAAGTTTGTGTTGATCATTTGGGTACTAATTTTTAATGATATAGATATTATCTTTGATGATCCTTAGTTACCTTTGATTAATGAGTGTATGAAACTTGAGTTATTCTTAAATGATTAATATTTTATAATTTTTTTTTCCAATGAATGTGTTGAAATACAGTTTTTCCTATTTTTTTTAAAAAGGGTTAAACATTTTATTACAAAAATTAAATAAGTAAGAAATTTTTGAAAATCACTTTTAAAAATATATAAATTATTTAAAATAATTTGTAAACAATTATTTAATAAATATTCTTAGAAATTACTTTTTTATTATATAATATATTATAAAAAAAACACTTTTTTTATTGTTTAGATACTGATTAATTATTCTTAGAAGTGTTTATAATGAAAACCTTATTAATAAAAATATTACAAAATAAAAGCATTTTAACTAAAATCCTCACTAAATAGATTGTGCATAAGATTTGACATAAAAGACTTTTTAGGGTTTGTTTTTGTTTGTGTTTGATTTAAGTTGACAATCTTATTCCATTTATCTTGGCTTTCTTAGTTCCATTTATTAACTTTTTTAGATTAACTCAAGTTACTACATGATAGACCTAAATGACATAGTTAATTAAATAAAGAGAAGTTGAGGAAAGGCTAATTGAGAGAAATTACAGCATGAAGCGAACAAGTTGTAACTTGAATCGAATAGTAAAAAGTATTTTAAAATTGTTTTTGAAACTCTGTCAAGTGCTCAAGCAGTGCTCCTAATGCTTGTCTGATTAATTTCTCTTTCCACTTCCTAAGTATTAAAGAGAAATTAAAAAAAGATAATATAATTATTATGGACCCAATTACCATGACTTAAAAAATAAATGAATGAAATGTGAGAATAATTATAAATATCACCATCACAGGTTGTACCACATCAAATTCATATAAATGAGGAGCATGAATATAAATACTAATAATATATCCACTTGTCGACTAATCATGTCTATTTCCTTCCTTTCCATTCTTTATATAAGAGGGGCAATCATATCAACATGATTACAAAACAAGATAGTGTTGCCCTATTTGGCAAATTTAGGTTTGATTTTATATTATAAGGTTAAAGACTTCAATTCATTATTTAATTCAATTAGATGTATCGTGGGATTAAGTAGATTAGATAAAATTATTGTATTTCATTATCAATCAAACACGATAAAATTATTTACAACCAAACAATAAAATTATTGACAACCAAACAAAAGATGAGGTTATTATTCTATCAATAAAAAATGAATTAGATAAGTGATGAGTTATCTTTTTATATGAAATATGATGATTCAAAATCGAAATATCATCTACATGTATTACACAAATTATATTATTTATTTTATAAAATATATTTTTTTTATTAAATTAAATTTTTAATTCAAAAATATATAAAAATATGCCTTAAGATAATTTTAGCATATACATTATTTGATATAATATTTATGGTGTGTTTGAAAGTGCTTCTTTTCAAAATATTTTTAGTAAAAGTGTTTTATCAAAAAATGCATTTAAGAAAATCATTTATCAAATATCTTTTTATAAAATACTACAAGTGATTTTTCAACACTATAATTGATTTTTCAAAATTTTAAAAATATTTTTCTAAATTTTCTCAAATAATTAGAGTGCGTTTGATAATAATTATAAAAAGTGTTTCTAGTTTTTTTAACACTTACAATCCGTTTTGTAATGATTCTAGAAAGTGCTTTTAATATTTTTAATAGTTGAATTTTTTTATTATTTAAGTGTTAAAAATATTAAAAATATTTTTTAAAATCACTCTCAAACATACTTTTAAAAATTTGTATCTTTCAAGTATTAAAAAAATTAGAAACGTTTCATAAAATTACTTCTAAACACTTAGAGTGTGTTTGATAATGATTATAAAAAATATTTCTAATATTTCCGATACTTAAAAAAACAAAGTATTAGAAAGTCTGAAAATATTTTCTACAATCATTATCAAATGTACTTTTAATTTTTTTAAAAAAATTAAAAGTGTTTTCTAAAATCATTACCAAACGAACTCTTAATATATATAAATTATTTTTATTTATCTAATCATATAATACAATATTTTTTAATTATAAATTTTAAATACTTCGGTTAGGTGTAAATATTATTAATAAAAAAATACTTATTAAATTGTAAACTATAGTATGATTCCAGATGATATCAAGAAATTTCATACCCTTTTTTATCATAAATATTAAAATATAATATAATTATTGTTTTATGTAAAATATTTAAAAATATCATATCCTATCATTTCACACGTCGTATTCCATTTTGTCCTGTTTGAATTTTAATTATTAATTTTCAAAATCTCTCCTATTATTTTTTTATTTTTTGAATGAAGTATCCGCCCGTTTGAGATGAAGACAAACCATAATCAAATCAATGAGAAAAAGAGAAACATAAAGAATATTAGCACGTGGTCTAAGTGGGTGGACATGGTAGTAAACAAATGCTGCATAATGGATTAAGAGGTGAATTGTCTATTCCACATTGAAATTTAATAAGGACAAAAATAATAGCTGTCAGAAACATTTCTTAAAGCAGAATTACTCTTCAAAGATCTTTAAATAAATGACTGAAATGTGAGAATGCTTATAAATATCACCATCACAGGTTACACCACATCAAATTCATATAAAGACTAATAATATATCCACTTGTCGACTAATCATGTCTATTTTCTTACTATCCTAATAACTTTAATTTTGTTTTTTTACTAATCAAACTTGTAAACATTTTAGGATCTTTATTAATTTTTTAAGTTTTCTTTCTTTCTATTCTTTATATAAGAGGGGCAATCATATCAACAAGATTACAAAACAAGATAGCAATTTTAGGTTTGATCTTATGTTATAAGGTTAAAGACTTCAATTCATTATTTAATTCAATTAAATATATGAGTAAGTAGATAAGATAAAATTATTATATTTCATTATCAATCAAACACTATAAAATTATTGACAAACCAAACACAAGACGAGACTATTATTCTATCACTTATTATGAAATTTCATATCCAATAAAAAATAAATAAGATAAGTGATGAGTTATCTTTTTATATGAAATATGATGATCCAAAATCGAAAGATCATTTACATGTATTATATGAATCGTATTACTTATTTTATAAAATATATTTTTTTTATTAAAATAAATTTATAATTCAAAAATATATAAAATATGTCTTAAGATAATTTTAGTATATCTATTATTTGATATAATATTTAAAGTGTATTTGGTAGTGATTTTAGAAAGTATTTTTAGTATTTCTAATACTTGAATTTTTTATTTATTTTTTAAGTATTAAAGATGTTAGAAACATTTTTTCAAATCATTATCAAACACACTCTTGGAGTGTATTTGAAAATGTTTCTCTTCAAAATATTTTTAGTGAAAGTGTTTTCTTTAAAAATGTTTTTAAGAGAGTACTCATTAAGTAGTTTTTTTTAAAAAAAAACATTATAAGTGATTTTTCAACATTATAATTGATTTTTCAAAATTTTAAAAATATTTTTAAAAATTTCTCAAACACTTAAAGTGCGTTTGATAATAATTATAAAAAGTATTTCTAATCTTTTTAACACTTAATTTTTTTTTTATTTTTTAAGTATTAAAAAAATTAGAAACACTTTTTAAAATCACTTTCAAACACACGTGCATTTGTTAGTGATTATAAAAAGTGTTTCTAATATTTTCAATACTTAAAAAAAACCAAATGTTAAAAAGTTTAAAAATATCTTTTACAATCACTATCAAATGCTTTTTTAATGTTTTTAATTTTTTTTTAAAGTTAAAAGTGTTTTCTAAAATCATTATAAAAAAAATTCCTAATGTATATAAATTATTTTTATTTATCTAACCATATAATACAATATTTTTTAATTATAAATTTTAAATACTTTAGTTAGGTGTAAATATTATTAATAAAAAAATACTTATTAAATTGTAAACTATAGTATGATTCCAAATGTTATTAAGAAATTTCATATCCCTTTTTAATAATAAATATTAAAATATAATATAATTATTATTTTAAGTAAAATATTTAAAAATATCATATCCTTTCATTTCACACGTGGTATTCTATTTTGTCCCGTTTGAATTTTAATTATTAATTAATTTCAAAATCTCTCCTATTATTTATTTATTTTTTGAATGGAGTATCCGCCCGTTTGAGATGAAGACAAACCATAATCAAATCAATGAGAAAAAGAGAAATATAAAAAATATTAGCACGTGGTCAAAGTGGGTGGACATGGTATTAAACAAATGCTGCATAATGGATTAATAGGTGAATTGTCTATTCCACATTGAAATTTAATAATTACTTTTCAAAGATCTTTAAATATTAGTAGATCATTACCATAATATTACATTTATGGTAATGATTACTTTTCAAACATTTCTTAAAACACTTTAAAAAAAAAATTACAAACAACCACAAATATCATATTACATTTATGCATACAAATATCATATGATATAATTGTGTTTTCAATCTAATTGGACTTGTTAATTAAGATAAAGTCCTCAATCACTCATAATTGATTATAAGGATATGAGATAATAACAGACAAAAATATTATTTTGACTCATTTTTATCTTTATTCTACCACTCGTTATGTATTTTTATCTTTATTCTACCACTCGTTAGGTCATTACCATCAAATTATTTCTTATTTACCAAACTATGTCATTACGACATTCTTTACAAAAATTAATACATAGGAAATTCAACTACAGAGAATAATTGAAATTTTAATGATATTAATATTTAAGTAGTTTGTTAAATTATTTTATAAAAAAAAAATTTAAAAATCCATATTTTTTTGGACAGTGTATCTCTACACGATTCTCTTTTACTGAGTTCACTTTTTAGGGTTTTGGGTCTAATGATTCTTATTTGCAAAAGGACTGGCACCATAAGCCAGCCTCCTGGGACCCACTGCAAGAGGTCCATAGCCTATACTCCCTGAGAAAAGAGAACCAGTTACCATAGGATTTGTAAGAATAGTATAATCCCTCTCCAATGTTGCACATATCACATGCAAAAAACGAAAAAGAGGTTGAGTGGCACTTTGTGTCTTGGTTTTGTCCTTCCTACCATTTCAATCCCTGCAAGATGCTCATCCACCCTTTCTTTAATTCTTTTCAATAATGAATGAGAATTCACATATATATTTGATTTGTCCAACTTTATAAAACGCACATGATTGAGGCCCTTTATTCCCCCTTTCTTTTTCTTTATTAAAGTAGCAAAAGAAGGTTAAAAAAAAGAAAAAAGAAAAAGGTTTTAAATCATTTGCTTAAGGTACTCGATCCCTTTTTTGCCCAAACCCCCCACAATCTAGAAAAACTGTGGTTGAGGTTGTGATGATGGAAAAGAACAAGGTCTGTGGCTCACTGGTTGCTTTCAAAAGCATGGGTTGAAGAGAAGATTGAAAAAAAACAGCAACTCCTGAGAATTTCGAAATTAAGCTTAGATAGTGATTCATGATTTGACAATTGACATACTTTTTAGCACACGGTTTCTGACTGGTTGGGGACCCACGACCACAAGGAAACGATCAATGAGTCTACTCGGAGTATCGGCCATTCACATCATTTGAAAAGAGGCACCAAAGTGGACAAGTTCGCAAAAAAAAAAAAATATATTTTGCTCAAATCCAAACACAGTACATGCTGTGATAATGGAGAGGAGTAATTCTTCTCCAAAAAAATGAGAATCGTGTAGAGATACACTGTTAAAAAAAAATGGATTTTTAATTTTTTTTTTTATAAAATAATTTAACAACCTACTTAAATATTAATATCATTAAAATTTCAATTATTCTCTGTAGTTGAATTTACTATGTGTTAATTTTTGTAAAGAATATTGTAATGACATAGTTTGATAAATAAAAAAGAATTTGAGGGTAATGACATAAAGATAAAAATAAGTTAAAATAATATTTTTATCTATTATTATCTCATATTCTTATAATTAATTATGAGTGATTGAAGGACTTTATCTTAATTATCAAGTCTAATTTGATTGAAAATATAATTACCCCATATGATATTTGTATGCATAAATGTAATATGATATTTGTCCTTGGTTGTTTGTAATTTTTTTTGAAAGTGTTTTAAGAAATGTTTGAAAAGTAATCATTACCATAAATGTAATATTATGGTAATGATCCACTAATATTTAAAGATCTTTGAAAAGTAATTCTGCTTTTAAGAAGTGTTTCTGACGGCTATTATTTTTGTCCTTATTAAATTTCAATGTGGAATAGACAATTCACCTATTAATCCATTATGCAGCATTTGTTTAATACCATGTCCACCCACTTTGACCACGTGCTAATATTTTTTATATTTCTCTTTTTCTCATTGATTTGATTATGGTTTGTCTTCATCTCAAACGGGCGGATACTCCATTCAAAAAATAAATAAATAATAGGAGAGATTTTGAAATTAATTAATAATTAAAATTCAAACGGGACAAAATGGAATACCACGTGTGAAATGAAAGGATATGATATTTTTAAATATTTTACTTAAAATAATAATTATATTATATTTTAATATTTATTATTAAAAAGGGATATGAAATTTCTTAATAACATTTGGAATCATACTATAGTTTACAATTTAATAAGTATTTTTTTATTAATAATATTTACACCTAACTGAAGTATTTAAAATTTATAATTAAAAAATATTGTATTATATGGTTAAATAAATAAAAATAATTTATATACATTAGGAATTTTTTTATAATGATTTTAGAAAATATTTTTAACTTTAAAAAAAATTAAAAACATTAAAAAAGCATTTGATAGTGATTGTAAAAGATATTTTTAAACTTTTTAACACTTTATATTTTTTAAGTATTGAAAATATTAAAAACACTTTTTATAATCACTAACAAATGCACTCTAAAAGTATGTTTAAAAGTGATTTTAGAAAGTGTTTCTAATTTTTTTAATACTTAAAAAATAAAAAAATTTAAGTGTTAGAAAGATTAGAAATACTTTTTATAATTATTATCAGACGCACTTTAAGTGTTTGAGAAATTTTAGAAAATATTTTTAAAAATTTGAAAAATCAATTATAGTGTTGAAAAATCACTTATAATGTTTTTTTTTTTTTTTAAAAAAACTAGTTAATGAGTGCTCTCTTAAAAACATTTTTATAGAACATACTTTCACTAAAAATATTTTGAAGAGAAACATTTTCAAATACACTCCAAGAGTCTGTTTGACAATGATTTGAAAAAATGTTTCTAATATCTTTAATACTTAAAAATAATTATATATATATATATATATATATATATATATATATATATATATATAATTATTTTCAAATAATAAACACTTTGTATCTAATTTGCAAGTTAAAAAAATAATAATTTATGAGGTATTTTAAAAATATTTAATATATATAAGAAATATTTATTATTTTGTAAGTAAGAAACCAAAAAAAAAAAAAAAATTGCTAAGATATTTAAAAAGTATTTATTATATATTCTGTAAGTTTGAAAAAATAATAATATTTGATGATGTCTAATTTATAAGTTAGAATAAATAAAAATATTAATATTTTATGAGATGTTTAAAAATTATTTAATATATACGAGAAATAATATGAGTTTGAAATAAAGAATGATATTTATTATATATTAGGTAAGTTTTTAAGGTATTTAAAAAAATATTTATTATATATTACTTAAGTTTAAAAAAAAATATATTTTATTAGATATTTAAAAGTTATTTACTTAAAAAATACATTTAATAATAATTTATCTTTTATTTTTAATTTGATAAAAAAAATAATTATAAAATTATTCAACTTGGTCTCACTGATAAGTGAGAGAAGGAAAGAGAATGAGAAAAGTGAGTTCATCGACTAACTTTTTCATTTAATAGTCAAGGTAATTTAGAGATTTTTTAAACATAATATCCTACTTCAATTACTAAGTCCAAGGGTCAAAACACAGTTTTTCTTTAATTTGAGCTTTATTTAGAAAAAGAAATATTTTTTTCTTATTATGTAAGGGACAGATAATCATTGCGAACCTAAAAGTATTGGTGGGATACATTATACAGGCCGCGTGGCCCAAGATGATAAGTTCGGTCACCCTCAACCTTCATCATCGCTAGAAGTACTGATGGGATGCATACAGGGTGCGTTGTCCAAGATGCAGACAATAGTGTCCATCACGTGTTTCTGCATACAAGTACATGAATTTATGTGAAGGTGGAGCCTTCTCCATACCACTCTTTCATATCTGTAAACCCCACATGGAAAGGAAAACAGTTTTATATATATATATATATATTGTTGTTTGGTTCCAAGGCCACATCTTCTTGTTGGACTCCCCCAAGAGCTCCAAGAATTGGAACAGCTGGCTGTATAATAATCTATGCCCACTTGCTTTGGCCACATGGGCGAACACGCCAAGCGAGGCTGTAAATCTAGAAAAAATATGCACACACAACAGCTATTTTCTACAATGAAATTCAGAGGCTGTAAACTTTAGATAAGATACGTGGATCGACGTGCTAAGCTGTTGCAGGCAGTAGACCCTAGCTTTTTTCTGGACTTCTACAAGAACCCTAATGATAAGACATCACTTGCTCCTTTACATTATTTTCTGATAAGAAGCCATATCCACATTCTAAATCTAAAATATGTTTCAAGAAATCTTCAAGAATGAAATTCAGATGGTGTAAACTTTAAATAAGAAGCATGGACCAACGTGGTAGGTAGTAGGCCGTTTTTCTGGACTTTTATAACAACCCTAATGATAAGTCAATAACAATAATTATATAGATATTAGAAATGAAAGAAAAATCAGAGGGAGTGGAGAAAGAATGAGAAACTTGACGTCTTGTGTTTCAGTTGTACATGCTTATTTATTTATTTAATGGAAGATCAAGTTTGAAATATATATGAAATCCGAATACACTTAATTTATTTATTTATTATGGATAATGGTAAAAAGAATACTACATATTCTAATGATAAAAGAAACATCTGATTAATTAACCATGTGAGAATTATGAATTAACATGAGAAAAATCCTATAAATGATGAAGATTTTAAGAAATATTTATAATTTTTTTAATATTTAAATAATAATTTTTTTTAAATGTTATAAAAATTTAAAACGTTTTATAGAATGATTGTTAAGATCAAATCCAAAGACTTTCATTTCTATAATAAATTATGGTTTGAGTTTTGGACTTCAATTATTTAATGTTTGATTTGGACTTTGGGCTTTGCTTTGTTTTAATAAGACTTGGGTTTAATTTGGATTTGATTTGGTATATGGGCAGATTCTTTTTGGACTTGATTAATTCAATTTTTGTGATTTGGTGTTAAAGAGATATTGATTTCAAACTTTATTTTTTGGGCTATACCATATCAGTTGACTTTTAATTTTCAATATAGGCTTTGAATTGTAATTTGATCCTTGGACTTTAGCCACACTATTTTGGGTTTGGGTGTTAGACCTTTTTAATTGGAACATAATGTTTGAACATCAGCTTTGGGCTAGGTTTTTAATTTTTAGTACGAGTTTTTTAGATTTGACATTGAGTTTTAGTTATTTAATTGGGTTTGGGCCATTGATTGGATTTGGGGTATTGATTTTAATTGGTTTTGGGCTTAGAATAATTTTCATTTTATTTGGGCTTTCAAGATTTGGGTCTAGCATTCGGTTAAGGAGCTTGAACTTTAGTTATTTTAGAGTGTTTTAGACAATGTTTTCATTTAAAGTATTTTTAATGAAAGTATTTTTTCTATAAATGTTTTAGGTATAATAACACCTATCAAGTGCTTTTCAAGAAAGCATATAAATGATTTTTCAAATTTTAAAATTGTTTTAAAATTTTTGTCAAAACACTTAATTTTTTTTTTATCAAAAATGTTTTTATTTTTTATTTTAGTAGAAGCATTTTCTAAAAGTCCTGTTGGGCTTTATACAATGTTGACTATGGACTTTAGAGTGTGAGCTTGGCTTCATTAATTTTAATTTGGACATTAGGCTTTAATATTTTATTTGGATATAATGCGCAGACATTGGGTTTGGGCTTGTTTCAAATTTTGATTTGGACTTGTGATTTGGGCTTTAGCAATTTAACTTTTAGCTTTAATGATTCATTTAGGATTGAGCTTTTTTTATCTTGTTTATTGATTTAATTTCATTTAGGCTTGGAATTTCTAATTATTTTAGGTTGCTATTGGGTTAATGTGATTCCACCCATATAGTTTAAATTATGCAACACATTTAATTTTTTTTTCCTCATTTTTGTTTATCCATCATGCCATGCCATTGTACATACACATGCTTCATTTCTTTTACTTAATTAAATATTTATTTTCCTTAATCCATTAATAAAGATAGAATTTAACTTAGGCTTTGAGGGGTGTCTCACACCTTCCTAAAGTAACTTAACTTCTGAACTTAATCTTAGGAGGTGTTTGATAAAACTTAATACTAATTAATGCTTTTCTAAAACTAAATATAGCATAAAGAAATTTAGGTTAGTAGAAAATGCAATATGTGAAACATGATTCTATTAGACCTAAATTCTAGCCATCAATAATAATAATAATAATAATAATGTTTTCTCTCGTTGAGAATATCATGATGGCTTATATACATACATAAAATGTAAGCATATGCATATCAATTCCCTACATGGTAAATTGATGGAAGCTGGAAGCATGTGCGTGAAGGTGTCCAAACAGGTTACGGTTTGCAGGAGTGGGGGGAATGATAGGATTCAGGATTCAACTCCCTTCTGGTGGGATGGAGTAACAGCAATCACCGTGCTTGACGCAACGTATCAACATTTTCGCTGAGTCTATGCCTGCGAAAGAATTTTTTCTATTGTAATTTCTTGCACGTATGACTGCTGGCTTCTGCTGTGGAAGGCAGTTTAATATGATAAATGATAAGACAAACCTGCAAGATATGCCCCATGAACATAACCGTTGAAGTACTCGCTGGTATGCTCGCCTGTGAAGTAGACCCTCCCAACAGGTGCCTAGGCTTGTAAAAGACAAAAGTTAACATGACTGTCCCATTTATTTATCAAGTAATTTTGATGATGAGTTGGGGAGAAAAATAGGATTACCCTTATCCGATCGTATTCCAATCGGGAAACTCCAATAGGCCAGTTGGAGAAAGAGCCTCTGTAGAATTTGTCAGACCACCATCTGGGGACTAATATGTCTGTAGCTTCTGAAATGTCCTTCCCAAACATAGCTCTTAGGACGCCCATGATTTCAGCCTTGGTATCAGAATCAGGTTGCTGCTCTATCCTCCTTGATTCATCATCAGTAACTGTCACTAGAAGAACATTGGCTCCAGGGTACTCCTCCTCCAGTTGCTGCAGATAAACCAAAAACACTTGCCTCATGACAAACTCTCAAGAACCACCACCTATAAAAGAAGCATCTACAGAGAATATTACCTGCCAGATTGTGTAGTAACCACGCTTTTCATGGGCATAGAAGAAGAACTCTGTTCCATTGCCAGTGGGCCAGAATTTATCAGGAAACTTGAGAAATATCTTGGTGTAAACAGCCATATCAAACTGGTACATAGCAAGGATCTTCCATGGCTGTGTAATAATTAACCGCGAAAGTCAGGTTTTATAGTTTTCCTAGGCAGGGAGAGTGCAGGAGCATGAATTAAATTTCCTTTCTAATTAAAGTATACAAGTTTGAATTGAGTGGGCAGCACACCGGTAAATCAGGCTTGAAGTTGATGAGACCACTTTGAAGGACACCGATGCTGGCTGAGACCATAACATATTCAGCTCTGTAAACGGAGCCATCCTCTGTTTTAACAGTCACTCCATTCTTCGAATAGCTTATCTCATTCACCACCTATGCAATCAGCTTGTTAACATGCTACAAATGAAACTAACCTTGATTTCAGTACATCATAACATAGTGGAAGCCACCTTATTGAATTGGAGGCGAGGATCAGTTATTTCTCCAGATTCATTGGTGGTGAGGAACTGTTTGGCGACAAAATACACAACACTCTCATAACCCTTGGGATCTGCCACAAAGTAGGAATCCTCTCCGAATTTGGAGAATGTTTGCAATGGTATCGAATTCTTTAAGCTCGTCACCCGTGGTGGCTCTGAGAACTCGAAATCGTAGGCAATGTAATCGATGGCCATGTCGAGAGGGGTAGAAGGGACCCTGCACAGTCAACTTCAAGATACATTCAAGCAGCGAAAATTTTGAAGCTCACCTGGTATAGAATCCTAACTTGTACTTGAAATGATGAAATGCCAATGGGAATTGGAACTAAAATCTAAATTGAAAAGAAATACCAGTGGTTTATATCATCCAATTATGATTAAAACGTAAAGGAAAACTAATTCATTATATGGGCTTATGGGGCAAGAGAGGGAACTTATAACCCCTGCTCTTGAAACCAATTGAGCACTGATGCAAAAACCCGAAGCAACCTTGAACCAAAATGCTTTCCTCTTTTGACAAACTTGAATGGGAAATCTGAAAATTGAGGAAAAGAAATGGCTATAGCATGAAGGGAAATTCCAAGAATTCAGTGCCATGCAAAAGAAGGGGTTTTAACTTCCTCCTGATAAAACCAGTTGACATGTCACAAGTTCCATGTTGTCTCTTTAGCCAGAAACAGTGAAGGGGAAAATTCTACTGGAAAATTTTCGAGGTTTGTAATGAAAAGTAGAAACTGCTTAACTGATTTTGAAGGCGTTGGGATGCTAAGATGGAGATATCATCTTGTCTATGAGCTTTTAAATACTTTGAAACGTTTTTGATAAACTCAGAGAGCTCTTGAGCAGCGTAAAATGCATTTTGGGCCTCAGATTTCTCATAAAGTCCACCCCTGCATCAAGAATGAATACAAACCTGATAAAAGCAGAAGAAGAAGAAGATATATGATAAGGAAATGAAGAAGACAGAGAATTGAAGTGAGACCCACTTTTGTTTGTAGGCGTTAGAAGATATGTTATCATAGTTAGAGTAAAAGGTCGTGAGTTTCAGCCTGTTCACCATGTCCCAAATGGGATTCAATCGAGGACCCCCAACGCCTTCAACCCAGCTGGCTCCAATTTCCACAGACAAACCTGCAAAGTTCGTCTTTTGGATCCGCCCACCAATCCTATTTGTGGCTTCTAGTATTAATATATTTTCTATTCCAGCCTTCGATAACTTGTTCGCTGCAGATATCCCTACACTCAAGGGGGAAAAAGATCAGCTGATGGCTGATGGCTGATGGAGTAAACGTGGGTGGAGCTAGTGGAGTTAATTGAAGGCTATGTGCTTTTCAGTCCTAAGCATATGAAAAACAGTGGCAAGGCCACAGAGAAGTGAAAACTCACCTGACATGCCGGCTCCTACTATAATAACTGCGTGAACCTCTTCAGCAGCTATGGCGCTGGAAGCACTGAAAACAACTGCCATAATGGCAGTTAGAGAAGCCAACAGCACTCTTGTCTTGGTGATCAACATCCCTCCTGTCCTCAGTTCAATCTGCAATTCCATTGTTATTTATAGGCCAACAGATCAGCCTGATACAAACGGGCGTTACAGTAATCATGGATTGGTGACTGTTGGATGATACAAAAAGGCTATATCAAACCTGAGAAAATATCCTATTCAAATTATGACAAGGATGAACTGTCAAAAATTAGTCATTATTCAAAATGACTTTCCAAATCATCAGTCACACCATTAAATCTATCATGGAACCATTTCAATGAATTTACCGAGATGTTAAGCATGGATCCATTTTTCTTGTCAAGGAAAATTGGCAAATTGGCCTGAAAGCAGGAAGTACTTGTAAAAGTGTTATACTGGGTGGATACCAGAGGCAGGGCAGGACAAGGAGATACGATTAGGATGAAGCCTTTCTCTCGAGCGGACCTCCTCAGACTCGTATATTTTATATGAAACTCAACAAAGTGGGAGGAATCCTTCATATATTCTTCTAACTATTTGTTTCCAGAGGTTGTCTGCATTTTAAGGCAAAAATATGCTTCTTGTTTGACTCCAAGAATATCTTATATGTTTAAAGTAGAACACTGCTAAGTTATCTAAAGCCTGCACTCTATAAACTTATAAATAATACGCAGGAATCGACAAACCAAGCAAAAATGTGTTTATTGTCTGATTCCCCAATTAACTCCATCATTTCCTATTAGAAAACCACATATTATATGTCAGCATATATTGAAGAAAAGACAACAAACCTTGATGATAACAACACAACATAGAATAGAATGAAAGCGGTAGAACATCATATTTCTTTACGTAGTTGGACAATAGGGCCTACATCTGCATGACACGTTTTCACCATGTTGAAAGAGGACTACAAGGAGTTTTCTTCTGACTCTATTATCATGATATAGAACTCCACACCATCTCTCAAAAATTTCGGAAGTTCTGAAAAAACAAAAGACAATCACATACCTTTACATAAATTAAATTTAGGGAATAACCTAAACTTCTTTTGTGATACAAGTCTGGCAAACAAGTCAACTGCATTCTCAATGCTGTTGATTTTTTTCTTCTTTTAACATAATGTCTCCTATATTTATTACTTAATTTCCTAATGAAGCAATACTTGCATCAATTTGTTTGCTCCTAGCATCGAATACTTGATTCTTAACCAAATGAATTTCCTATAATATACTTGACATTAATGTGTTTGCTTTTAGCATGAAACACTTGATTTTTAACCAAACATATTGCACTTTGGCTATCACAAAAAATTTCAAAAGGATTATTACTTTTCTCAAAGTCCTCTAATAATCTCCTTAGTCAAAGTGCCTTTTCAGTTACTATCAATCTCCTTAACTAGTGTGTTCTTCTTCCCTTCTTGAAAAAGCTAAAAGAAATTGAACCTTTGCTACGCCCTTGGCTACCATTGGACTAAGATGATCCTTAATAATATATGTTCAATCTAAATTAGTTAAGGTTCATCATTAAAAAAAAAAAAAACCTAATTCTAATTATTTTATTTTAAATTATATTTAATTGATTAATAAAAATATAAAAATCAATATTATAATTTTTTTTATATTATTTATATGATAATTAAATATAAAAAATATAAATATTAAAAAAATCATATATGTATCATTATTTATTTCACACTATTAACATTTGAATTAAATAAATTATAATTTTAATATTAAATGTATCATCATTTATCTCATTAATCATATTCTAAAAAATTACTATCATTTCACTTCTAATTTTTTTATATTTATCCTTTTAATTTTGAATGTTTTTATTTTAAAATATTAAAAATATAAATTTATTTAAAAAACTAAAATATAAATAATAATGATAATAATAAAGTTCTAATATTTTATAAATTAAAATTAATTTGATAAGATAAATAATAAATTACATATTAAGACCGATATATCCTTGCATATGTATATTTTTCTTCATAACAATGTCTATATCAATTACATTTACAAAATAACTTTAAAATGTATATTTTTATTTATTTTATAATTTTTTTTATAGTTTTTTCAAATATTTTCAGGAATTTTAAATAATTTTTACTTCGATATTTTTGTTAAAATATCCACCGATATTTTTGTCAAAATATTCACCAATTTCTCTGATATTTTTTTATATATCTGTAAAATCTAAGTACCGATATATCCGTATTTATCGATATTTCAAACTTTGAGTAAGACATCATGTAACAAAGTTAAACTTAATTATCCCCTTACTATCCCTTTGGTGTATTGACATTGATTTGAACATTCAACCCATGTCTCTTACATCGTACATGACTTGGGTACATTAAAAGTTGCATATAAGATACAAATCATGAGTTCCTTGTAAGTAAGTAAGTTGTTCATAGTTGGTTCATGGATTTGGGCAATCCAATAGAGACTCTAGTGTACCACCTCCTAATTGGAGGGATGACTTGTCTTGGCTATCAGGATGAGTTTCTCATGATTAATGCATTAGTGTATGTAATGCACATTAGACAGGTCTTATGATGAATCATGATGCAAGATTATCAATTGTCAAATCTACCAAGCTATTATATTACACGGACTCTCAACATTGAGAGGATATTGAGTTTATGTCGAAACCAATAGGAGGCTTTTGACCTATGGGTGATCTCTAAAGTGGTCATATATATTTATGGATTGGGTTACTTTTGATAGAGGTTGGTGGTAACAAGTATTTTCAATATAAGCATCATGATACCTCATGGGATTTATACAGTGTGTCTCTTTGGGTGATCCAAAGGACAGGTGATCATGAAATTTGTGACCACAATAATTTCTTACGTGGAATTTGACATATGCTTCTTGGAGCTAAAGTGTGTTAATTGATCACATAATAAATTAAATCTGTAACTCAAAGATTTGAGAGATAATCTTGATAGGTGATAACACTACTTTGTTAGATTATAGATACCAATTCATGATAAGTCTGCATGTAGTGGATAGTAGGTTACAAACTTGAGCTCTTGGTGTCTTGTTGTAATATACATAGGGTGCTGAAGTATAGTTGACTATCTGTAGTAGGATATTAAGTCAATTTTACAATTTGATTATGAGATAGCCAGTATTCCTATGAGTCCTAGTGGTCCCTGTTTTGAGCTCATATTCATTGATGACATGGTTTATGAGGGTTGGATGAGTTTTTAGTTCACTTTTGTGCACAAGGGCGTTTTTGCAATTCGCAAAGTTGCACAAGGATAATTGAGTGTAATGTTTGGATTTGGCTAATTGATTAATTAAGGTTTTGTATAGTTAATTAATCAATTAACAACATTTTTAGGCTAAATTAAGTGACCAAAGCCCATGGTGGGCTTAAGTGACTTAAGCCCAACAGGAAACCTATAAATACCCCTTTAGGGGTTAGAGTTTCTAGGTTTTGTCATTTCTCATTTCTTAGTCCATAGAGAAAACTCTAACCTCCACCCTTGAGGTCTCCACCTCCACCATCTCAATCCTTAGACATAAGGAAGAGTCATCAGGCAGAAGATCTTGGGTGTATGAGAAATGCACTGAATCACATAGGTCGCATACACGGGAACCACATGAGATGCGCATAGGCCACATGCACAGGAATCGCACGCAATGTGCAAGGGAATTGCACGGGACGTGCACGTGGGTAGTTGCATGAGGAGATATTCTACAGTTTTTCTAGGCATGTTCTTCACCGCAAGAAATTGATTTGGGAATATCTAGATCCAGGTATGAACATTCTCTAGATATATGTTTTCTATGGTATCAATATTGGTTTTTGAATATATGGTTTCCATTACGATAGATTTAGAAAGCCTAGGATAGGTTTTTATGCACCCTATGAGATCCAAGACATGAGAACAAAGTAATCCAAGGTTCCCAACAGGTCAATCAATTGACTCTCAAATTGATTTCTAGACGATGACTATTACCTAATCTAAAAACGATGTGATTAATCTTATTTTGTCAAGGTACCTTACATAATTAGAAAAGACATAGGCATAGATCCACCTTCTTGGAGTTGTCACTATTAGACCATGGCACATGGTGCATTTAGGTACTTAAAGATCCATTTTCTTTCTCTCTAGGATAGTGGATGTATTTGCACACAACACTTGATGCTTGAGACAAATCTAAGTCATTTGCAATTCATTGCATACACTAAACTTCCTTTGGCATGCGTTGGGATAAGGGGCATTATCCACTTCATCTTTTTGAACTTGTGAGGCTAGACACTCATTTTAAATGAAATATTAGACTCTATTTGGTTCCTAAAAAACTTGAGGGAAAATGGGAAGGAAATAAAATAGAAAGAAAAAGTGAAGAAAAATAAAAAATAAATTTAAAATCAATAAATTATTTTTATATACTTATTCAAATTCATTTAACTTATGAAAATTATATGTGATTTTTTTTTTCGTATTTTCTATGATGAAATTAAATATAAGAAAATAATTTTTCTTTATGCTATGTTTGGTTCCCGAAAAATGCGAGAGAAAGAAAATTGGGAGGAAAAATGGAAGGAAAGAAAAAACTAAGGAAATTAATATAATTTTTTTCACTTGTTTGGTTATCCATGGAAAATTCAAAGGAAAAAAAAAAAAAGAATTCATTTTCTTTTGTTTGATTAACCACAAAAAAAGTTAAGGAAAAATGGAAGGAAAACAAAATCAACAATTTGTCTTAAATGGTTATCAATTTGTTGAATAATAAAATAAATTTTGTGCTCTTATTTTCTAAAAATCAGTTTTACAAAACTACTGTAGAAACATATAACTAACCCACATCCTAACTCAAAACATTGCTCTTTACTCACAGGAATTTATGTGAAAATCAATGCTTAGATAAACCAAATTCAATAATCCTAGAAATCACTTGCAAGCAACCGAATTTCCAGCAAATTAACACTGCATTTATACACTTTTTGTAGGGCCTCTATACACCTTGCTAAAAGAATACACATCTATTATGTCCTCACTGTTGCATTAATCCACAAGATGCCATTAATCCAATCACAAACTACACTAATCCAATGGCAAAATGGGTGAGCAAAATCTACACTACTCACCCTGGAAAGATAATTAAATAACATGCTGAAAAGATAGACAAATAAAAAAAAGTTTCTATCACAAAGGAATAAAAAGAAGTTTCCATAACAAACAAATAAAAAGAAGCCCTTATAGCAAATGAATAAAAGAAGTCTTCATAAGTCTAAAAATATAATAGATCAATTTCTAATAGTCAACTATCATCCATGAGTTTTGATATCAAAACTTCACATATAGCCCTAAAACAAAAGTAAAACTAAAAATAAAAATAATCTCCATCTCAAATTAGGCATAAAAAAAAGTAGGTCCAAATTTAACTGACAACCAAAGCTTACGCCTATCAATTGGACAAGCAAGGAAGGGTCGAGTTGCACTCACATCACTGGTAAGAGCTTGATATGCTTTCATATGAGATACATCACTCATGCCTCCAATCTTAGCATTCTCTTCAAACAATTGCTCTTCTGTATAATTTTGAAGGTTACTTCTATCAAGAGCTGCAACAACTACATTCATTCCAAATCTAATTGACTTTAATTCTTCACTTACAATGTCAACATATTTTGTTTTTCGTTTTTTTGTTTCTTTCTTCGATTTTGGTGTAGAAATAGATGCATCTGCAGATGAGAAAGATGTCTCAGTTGTTGCTTTATTTTCAACATAAGCAAATGTTTCATCTCTGATCCCATGTTGTGATGATCCTAATGGAATTGTGCCATCCAAATTTTGTTCCTGGGCCTAACGAAGCTGTCTTTCTTTTGCACTTGCAGCAAGACTTCTGTTGCTCGATCTTTTCCAAGAAGAATGAACAACTTATCATAATTTCTAATAGGTTTGTATCTTAGCTGAGATGCTCCTGGATGTGCTTTTTAACATCATAAAAAAAAAATATTAACAAAACTCAAGTTCAATTGTGATAATGTCTATTAGAAATTTTTAGCTTTACATTACGTGCAAAATTTTTATTTCTAATAACTCAAAAATAATAATTAACTCACCTTAGTGTAAGTAGTCCATACTTCCATGGTAGCTTCGATCATTTGAGTTGATTCATTGAAACCAAATCCACTATCACTTTGTAAAACTTTTTGAGCAGCATAAAAGCTTTTTTTTTTTAAAGGTTTCATTCTATTTTTAATGTGCTTAGAGTTACAACTCAATTCAAAATTTTCCCCAATTTCTCAAGCAACTATTGCATAAGCTATCTTGGTGAAGACTCCTCATATCTTTTGCCCTTTATGCACTTGCTCCATTAATCAATCAACCAAAAAGTTGTCCATTTCATCAATCCAAGTCAAGTTTCTTTTTTCACTTACACTTTTGTGTACTTCAAAGCCTTCACTATGTTATCTGAAATAATAATACATATGTAGATATATATATATATATATTCAAGAGGAAGAGATATAATAATACCTTCATTGTAATTCATTTAAAGTGTGATTTTAACTAGAGGAGTTATAGTTCTAAATACAATCATTGTACTTAATATGAAACACAAAAAACTATACAAGAAAAGAGCCATAAAATAAAAGGACTCATCAACGGTTTCTATTGTAATCTTTTCGAATATCCATGGCTATTTTCTCCCTTAAGATTTCTCATTCCTTGCATTTTTCAACTAAACTCAATACCATTGATTCAAACTCCACTTCTTCGCTAAAAAGCTCTCTATCGAACTCCGCTATTAATATTTCATCTGGATCAACACCCATGAGATAGTTATGGAGAATACAACATGCTAGTATAATATCAGATTGTGTGTCAATAGGGTAATGTGGCTCCATCCCACTAGCTATTATTGGAAACCTATTATTCAAAACACCAAATGCTCTTTCAATTGCATTTCTCAAGGACGAGTGTCGAAGGTTGAAAACCTCTTGAGCATTTTCTGGTTGATGAACACTATACTCTTTTAAATGGTAACAAGTACTTCTATATAGGGTAAGAAATCCAGTTTTTAGCTAAAAACCCGCATAAGCCAAATAATATTTACCTAAGAAGCATAGACAAAGGATCTTTGTTATTAGTAATAGTCACTTGAGCTAATAAATTATGTTATTATCTAATTACCAATAATCACCTTGCGGAACAATCAATTTATCAAAATCTCTCATTAATGCATTATCTAGGATTCTCGAGTTTGACGCAAATCCTTTCCAACCAGGTAAAACATATGTGAACTTCAAGTCAAAGGAACATGTTGCTAAGACATTTTGTGTTGGATAGTACTTTCACCCTCGATACCTTTGTACAACATCATTTGACACTTTTACACTAAAATGTGACCCATTAATTGCCCCTATGCAATCCTATAAAGAAACTAAATTATTAGTTTATTTTGAAATATAAATAATATTATAATGATGTTTATTAGATAAGTAAGTTTACCTTAAAGCAGGACCAAAATTTGGTACTATCCTTGATTTCTTGAGGGCACTTTAATCCATCAGGCTACTTTAAGAAGACATCATCTAAAGATATTATAGCTGTAAGAACTTGATGAAAGTGACGACTAATAGTTTCACTAGAACGCTTGAAATAAAATTTCATAGTTCTATTCCTTAAATTATGACCAATAATGTGAAGGAATTTGACAAGTTGTTTTTCCACATTACTATGTGCACTATTTCTAAGACGACCTATTCCCTGAAGAATGTTTACTAGTCTTGCAAATGCATCATTTCTCGTACGTAGTTGATTATAACAATCTTCATTATCCATTAGTGTAAGTCTTTCCATCAAAGCATGTTGTTCATAATCTCCTTCATTAGAGATTGATCTCTCTAAATAGTTTGAGCGATGATAAACTGAAACAAGAATTGCCGCATATACAGTATACATAACTACACAAGTTGCAACCCATCTTCTAAGTCTTTGCCACTCTTCATTATAAGTCTACATGATAGCAAAGTAAGATGAATGATTTAGTAAAGCCATTAAGAAAAGTAAGAGGAATTGAAGTATTATGATTAGGAAGAAAGCTAATGGGAACCAAAACATTTTTCTATGAAGGTTTAGGAGAGAAAATTTGTGAAATAGGCGCTAGAACTTGAAAAGGGTGTGACTGTGACAATGGTTGTGCTAGAACTTCATGTGTATGCAGACTGGAATTCTTATATACAATGCCATGAGATTCTAGTATTATTGCAACCAAAATAATTTGGATTCAGTCTTTCTTATAGTAGCTTGGTCTCAACAGATGCATAGAATATATTGACCTAGAATGCAGTTCTCTGAAAGACTCAAGGTGATCGAACGATTTAACATTCAAATTTCTATAAAGTAATGGTGTGTTCTCAATAGTTGGAATATATTTTGCCTTGTGGTGACAACTTAAAAGGTTATTTTCAGACCTTGAAAGAAGGAAACATAGAACTCTTCTTTTTCAATTCAGTTTCTAAACTTTGTGTTGGATGTATACCTCATTGACAGGTTATATGCATCAGTAGTAGTGCTTCATTAAGCAATACAATCCTAACCATCTGGTACATTTGGTCCTACTATTCAGGTTGTGTCTTTGCATATCTTTCCTTAGTTTTTTCTTTCCTTCTTTCTCTTTTATTTTTTTCCTCCAAAACCGAGTTGATGCATATGTGGACCACTTTACTTGAGATCTATTTGGTTCGGGTTGGTCTTGGTTTGGGATACTTAAATAGAGGGAGATAGATTTGAGAATCAATATTCCTAGAATGAGAAACTGTTCATGCTAGGATTTGAGAATCATCAGCTATTGACCTTGTTACTATAAAGTCATGGCATGGGCCATCCATTGGTTTTTCATTGGCACAAGGCCCTAAACCTTTGTGGCAATTTTTGGAGTAGTAGTAAACTTATACATCTTATCGGCCTTCATGTTGTTTGCTTTTCCTTCATTTTTTTTTCTTTTATATATATTAAATTATCATTTCTCTCACTCTTATATTTTTTGATTAATTTGAACCCATAAGGCGATTGTGGCAAGCTTAATACTTATGAATCTTTTAGAGGAATGAGAATTTCTAGAAAAACTAAGAACCAATCTCTAATAAAGAAAGCATGGCAGGATCCAAATCTGCATGTATATTGTGTGTTTAGCATGTTCTGTGATTTTTAATGTGTTATTTCTGAGAAATTATGTGTATGTGGGTAGGAAGGGGGAGTTGAGTTGGAGCAGTAGAGGAAGCAGAAGTAGTGGCAACAGTGACATGCTTAGGCCAAAGTTATTCTTAGCATAGAGTAGACAGATTGTAAAAGGTCAAAAATCACCTCAAACTAATGAATGTGAGGTTCTAGAATTAAAAAAAAAAAAAAAAAAAAAGATCAACTCACTCCTCTGATATTAAAAGAAAATGATTAAAACAAAACAAAACAGTGGGTTCTAGAATTAAAATGGAAGCACATTAATATCAGGTTTTAGAATTAAAATTCCTCAAACATGTGCAATAGCATATGAAAAATTTAAATTATAGTTTTCAAAATCAAATGGAAGCATAGAGAATTAAAAAATGCAAACACAAGAGAAAAATCGAAATTGAATTACAAAGAGTAGCATCAAATTTTCTATACTTGCAAAATCTAAGTGTCTAGATTTCCAAAAATGAGAGAAAAAAGTAGAGTTCAAAGACCTAGATATACAAAACATAAGGTATGAGGTTAAGAGAAAGAAGTTCAATTCATACCTGATTTGAAGACATAGATCCGAATACATTCACTGGATTTGAAGAATTCATTTCATCCCTCAGAACTTGATTTGAAGAACGCACTTCATCCATAGGAACTCAGGTGCCTGAAAAGGGTAGGTTTTCAGAAGCACTGGAAGGTGGTCGGAGTGATAGTGGTGGCCGTTGAAAGGGTCCACGACGGTGATAAGCCATAGCAACTAGTGAAAATGAAGTTAGAGGTGAACAAGAGACTCGGTGAAGACGATACCACTAGCTCGATAAAATTTCCCCCAACTTTTCCCTTATCTTTTTCTCTTATTTTCCTCATTATTTTTGAAGGAAAATAGTAGGGAAAATATAATGATATTTTCTTTAATATTTTCCTTTATATATTTTTTTCCATCATATTTTCCATGTCACCCAAACTAAAGAAAATAATTTTCCACATAATTTTTTTTCCTTAGCATTTTCTGAGAACCAAACATAGTCTTAACATATTTTTTTCTCTTCTTGTTATTCTCTAGGAACCGAACATAGCCTTAAAGCACTCATGTGCGAAAGAGCTAAAACTTGTTTTGCTTTTTTCGTAATAACTTTGCCAAAAGTTTCTTAATAATTAAAACTTTCTTATGTAGGCACAACTAATCTTAATTTGGTCTCTTTTAATTTCCATTCTAAGAATCTTGTTAGTATTAGCAAGATCCTTTATTTCGAATTCTCGCTAAGACAAGATTTCAAGCTGGTTAATTTTCTACTAAACTTTTCCACCATGATGATATCATCAAGCCTAGTTGGATGCCTAATGGTTCTCTGTGACATTCTAAGATGATTTGTCTAGGTTCTTCAACCATTTGAGATTTTGTCACTTTGCAGGTTAGCATCCATTTTATTATTACTTGTCTACCTACAGATTCAACAAATTAAGTTCATGAATCTCAAACTTTGTTTGACTACCAAGAAAGTAGAGGAAAATAAAACAAAACAGAGATTTAACCGTATGCTCGTTGTCAAGACGTAATAGATAATTTGTACTTTTTATTGAAACCCAAAACGGTCACGGGCTTGAGTCCCTCGGCCCAAAAATCAGCCTTAAGTCATGGCCTAATCTTGGGCCGCTAGAAATTTGGTTAAACAAATTAAGATCGGCCCATCAGGGGACAGCTACAAACTCCTGCGTTGTGTAAAAGCATCGGAGGCCAATAAACATGGAAGAGATTTTGAAGGGTTGAGAGGAAATAGCAACTATCCTTCTCAGACGCCCACTCACATGTCACAACTTCAATTTTCTCTCTCTATCCTGGAGAGTAGAAATAAAATTAGCATTCGCGAGTTTGAGTTTGATATGAAGGTTTTGGTGGCTCCATTGAGGGGATCATGTTCTGTTGAAGGTTGTCGTTGCGGTTGTTGAACTCGTTTCGGTAATCAATTCTCCTGTTCAACTTTTTATCTGCAATTTTATTTCCTTACTGTTTGTTTTCTGTCAAAGCGTGAGAAAATATAATAGATCAGAATTTGAATCTTTTAAAACCAGGGAGAATAAAAATGTCTACATACTTTAAAAGGAACGAAATAATCTTCAAAATTTTAAATCTAATCCTTAGTATTTTTACTTGAAAAGTAATCAATTTTTGATATAGATGTCCTTCACCATTATGATTATTTAGAGTAGGTTTTTAAAGAAAAAGTTATTTTTACACTAACAAAGTGAAAGTATTTTTTTCAAAAAGAAAAAAGGGAAAAAAAAAATGAAGGTTAGATTTCCAATTTGTGCTTTCCCCTCCCCCCCCACCAAAAAGAAAGAAAAAGAAAAAAGCCAAAATCAAGAAAGAAACAGGTGCTTTTTTTTTTTTTGTCCTTTTTTTAATGTTTGTCTTTCTTAATGGGAAAGAATTGATAGAAGCTAGATTTGAATCCATAGAATGAGATGGCCCATTTACCACAAGCTCATGAATTTGGTAGCAATTGCAAGTAGTGTTTTCTCAAGAGCTTTTCCTTTGTGCAAATTTGATAGAAAGAGAGTGATTGACCTAATCTTATTAAGGTAGTGCTTAAATAAGATTCTTAATTGAAGGAGGCTAACCACATGGCATTGTGAAGTGTCAATGTTTGAGGGGGAGACCGATTAGAGTAAGAGGCTACCTGTATGAGAAGGGACTTTCTCAACCTTATGGAAGGATATGAAGAATTCGGAGTGATAGGAGAATTAAGTTTTTCCATTCCCTTTTGGCAATAAATGGAATTTTTTTTATTACTGTGAAAAGTAACTCTTATATAAATTACCTTATAATGTCGTACAAACCTGTAGTGATAATTTGTTACTGAGACCTAGTGGTCCCCCTTCCCCATCATTTTTGCCAAAATGAGCTTGATGCATGTGAAACCCACCTTGGCAAACCTTCAACTTTAGCCACCAAACTATGATCCCCAAAGCAATCCCTACGTACTTAGTGGTGAGAGGACCAATTTGACTAGCAAAATGTCCCAAGTCTATATCGAAACACCAAAGCTTTGCTCTCAACTTAGATAGATGTATAAGCATCATGACACTATGTTAATATCATCAAGCCACAGATGATACATGAGAAATAGTTTGGAGGAATATTAACCCCTTTTCTATTATAGAAGTGAATCAATGGTTCCCTAGGTGCATATGAGGTCATCTCCTCCTAGAGTTGAAGTAGGGAAATGCCCCAACATTAGTAATGAGCGGACATCTATGTTATATGGGTAGTTGGGATACGGACATCTAACAAGAGGTAGGCCTCCATGGCAATATTCTGCAACACTGTGGCACCAAAAGAAATATGGAGTTCATAAGCATAA